>NW_024412395.1:42655705-42705465 GCF_014898765.1 Herpailurus yagouaroundi
TCTTAATGATAGAGAACAAGTTGATGATTATCAGAGGGGAGGTGGGAAGGGGGATGGGTGAAATAGGTGAAGGGGATGAAGAGTACACTCATCCTGATGAGCTCTGAGTAATGTGTAGAATTGTTGAATCACTCTTACTGCACCCCTGAAGCTAACATTACACTGTATGTTCAGTATACTGGAATAAAAAAAAAAGACATAAATCCATTTTGTGTTCCTCCTCCACATTTTGAAAGAATATCAGACAAAAAGAGTACTGATTGTAGTGAGACCTCAGCTCCCCCACACAAACCACCAGCTTTGAAAGCGCCAAATGGTAGAGTTTTGCCTACTGCGGTTGTTTTTCTAAAATGGTTCTCTCTTTGACTATCCCAGAGAATTCTATCAGTGATCTGATAATCCTTAATTGATCCCTTCTGCTTAAACCAGCTATAATGGATTCTGTTATTGCAAGTAAGAATCTTGCAGATATAAGTAAGTAGAGTAGCATATCCCGTGAATTTATAAAAAGCTTTCTCTTCTTCTACTCTATAATGCCAAAAAGCATATTAATCCTTGAGACCAAATATTACTAGATAATTCCTTCAATTGGATGGAATAGAGATGACTCATGAAATCATTAAATAATTTTTTCTTAAAGCCACTTGTGAACTGATGGTGAAATTTAACCATCTATGGAGTAAGTAGCAAGTTTACGAAAATGAAAGGGAGTGGGGAGGAAAACATGTTAAAAAAAAAAATCCTGCATGTGGCCCCCTTCAAAATCATAGATAGTGGAGGGAGAAAGGTAAATTAAAGGTAAATTTCTATGTACAAAATAATTCAGCTATTGGGTTTTCCTTGTTAAATTTATAAAGAAAAGGTAAGATTACAACTATACTTGTGTGGAACTCTATGACAAGGGACAAACACATGAAAAGAAAGTGGAAAATTCACACAATCTAATGTACCTCGGCTGTCTTTCACATTAGTATATTTGAGATGAGTCCGAATAAGAAAGACTGAGAGATCTTGTACCTCTTTCTACATTGTATCTTCCAGGGAGAGAAACTTAAGGTATGGGGAAAAGAACATTTTCCCTGACAATCATTAGTGAAACACAGGCCCATATTCTGCCAAATCATTAAACCTCTGAAGGAATTAACATATCTAAATTACCTACTTTTTGCTCCATTAAGACTTGTAGTTCTTTCTGAGCTGTTCTTTTTCAAGCAATAATCCTTTTTGAAAAACCTCTGGAAATGAAATCTCTATAGCTGAAAAGTCATAAAGTCATTTCCTCAGGTGTATAGCTCAACTTCTGTAAGCTAAAAGATCAACATTAGAACCAACAATTCTCAGGTGCTTCTCCCTGACAAAAACTGCCCCAATCAATATTCTGCTACCTAGGAATACTGAAGTATTAATCAATGCCCTATCTACTACAAATAGATTCAGAGATTCCTTCTTCCAATAGACTTTTCTTACTAGGATATTGTTATTTCTCTGTTAGTAAATGTCTTGAGTTATAAAGCTCTTTCTACTCTTTAAAGTATTTTCTATTCCTTGGCGCACTTGATTTTCACAGTCATGCTGGGGCATTCAATAAGTATGTTACTTCCCCATTTTAATAGACGAGCAACTTGGGATGGCTTGCCCACTTTTACAGAGCACACTGTTGATTGTACCAAGTCTAAATGCAGTTCTAGCTGTTGGTCCATTGTCTTTCTACCACACCACATTGAATGGTCAAAAAAAAAAAAATAGTGATCGCAGTACCGAGGCTGGTATAAACATTGTATAGATCTTCCTGATAGCTCTAATCTGTGGGGCAGAAAAAATGTTACCCCCTAGTGCTTTGACCAATGACCAAACTTTTGTTTCTATGAATTTAAAAGGCTTAGGATTCTTAGCAGACTGAAATAGCCAACTTGATATTTCAATTGACTAGTTACTCCTCTCTAAAAAATCTAGTCATTAGTAAAGAGCAGGTTGGAGACCTGAAAGAGTTAATATTGCTTCCAAAGGTGAATTTATAACCTAGAAGTAATTTAGGCAGCAAGAGAAAATGTCTCACTTCAAAGATGGGAATGCTGAGCCATGCGTACAAATGTGACTGCTAACTCGTGTGTGACTCAGAATCAGCAACCATAGATTCCAGGGGCTAAAAAGAATCTCAAGAAGCCATTTGGTCTCCCTGACTTCCAATTTCACGTACTTCAAGTCTTCTCTTCAGTTTAAAAATGAAGCACCTAAAGCCCAGAGTATAAGAGACCTGATAGCAGAAAGGTCGATGTCAGAGAAAGATACCTATAACCTAGGTCTCCAGTTGCCCAATTGTAATGAATTTCTTTGCTATGCACTCTGTCTCTTGGCCAGCCTAATTTGTTTCAAGAATGAGGGTATGAACAACACATCAAATGAATTAAATGGTCAAATAAGAAAAGGCTTCAAGGATCCATTATATTTAACCATGAGGAGTTTCTTAGTGACCTTAGTAAACTCAGTTTTAGTGACATGGTGAGGTACAGAAGCTAGAATATACAATTAAAGACAGCCAGCTCTTTAAAGACGTTGGCTCTGAAGATAAAGGAAGAGAGAGGTCAGCAGTTGGAGGAGGATGTGGGGTCCAGGGAGGTTTATAGAAAGGTTTTTGTTAAGGGGATAAAAGACAGACAATTTCCCTTAATATTGAAGAGTATACAATATTTTTAAGTGATACTGGGAAGAATCCAGTAAAAAGAAAAATTTAAAGATAAAAAAACACAACTGAAAAATAGGACAAATTAAGAGTTCCTGAGGGGCGTCTGGGTGGCTCAGTCAGTTAAGCATCTGACTCTTGATCTCAGCTCAGGTCTTGATCTCAGGGTCATGAGTTCAAGCCCCATGCTGGGCTCCACACTGGACATGAAGCCTACTTAAGAAAAAAAAAGTTCCTGAGAAAGTGGCCACGTGTAAGGTCCAGAAAACACAAAGAAATACAAAAGAAAGGATGTTTCTTGCACTGTAATAGAAGGGAAGACAAGGGATGAAAAAACCTCACAGGTGTTGCTGTAAACATGGAAGATAGAGGGGCGCCTGGGTGGCGCAGTCGGTTGAGCGTCCGACTTCAGCCAGGTCACGATCTCGCGGTCCGTGAGTTCGAGCCCCGCGTCGGGCTCTGGGCTGATGGCTCAGAGCCTGGAGCCTGTTTCCCATTCTGTGTCTCCCTCTCTCTCTGCCCCTCCCCCGTTCATGCTCTGTCTCTCTCTGTCCCAAAAATAAATAAACGTTGAAAAAAAAAATTTAAAAAAAAAAAAATAAAAAAAAAACATGGAAGATAGAAAATTCAACAACTCAGTATCTAAAGGCTTCTACTTTCTCTATGATCCAGGAGGCAAAGTCACAGGGTGACAGTAGGGAAGCACATGTTGGGGAGTGGTCAAAGGTTTGAGGGCAGTAGAAAAGCTTTCAGGTGATTGCTAAAGAGAGTAGTGAGAAGTGTTGCCAGGCACTAAACTGGGCTCCCAGTTTAGGTGAGAGGTGATGAATACACAGTGAGACCTGTGCTCTCAGTTGCCTGTGCATATGTGTGAAGAGAATGTATGGTGGAGTTCTCAAATTGCTTTCTTTTTAAAGGTGAGTGTGAAAGAAGGACAAAGTATGGGAAATTATAGTACATAAAAAAGAGTGTTTGAAATGGAACATGGATTCTGAGCAGTAAAGAGGGAAGTGAAGACAAGAGGAGTTTGATAGATTAAGAGTCCAGTTATCAACGTTTGGAAGTCCTGATGAGATAAAAGAATCTTCCAGAGGGGGCACTTTACCAAACAAGTTGGAAATTTAGGAAGTTGTTGTCAGAAAGGAAAGTGTTCAAATCAGTAATCTCAGAGGTGGAGCAGTAGTGGTGACAAGTTTCAAAGTATGACTTAGAAAAAGTTGGCTGGAGTGGAGTGGAGGAGACAAGCATTGGAGATGAGGAGTTCAAGGTATTAGGAAGCAAGACAGTTGAGTGGGTTGCCTATATGAAGGGAATCTCTGAGGAGAGGCAGACTGATTCCTGGGTATTCAATGGCTAAGGATATAGAAGGATACAGAAATGAAGAGTTTGGTAAAAAGTGTTATGGTCCAATGATCTGATTCTCACGGGAACAGGTGTTTGTTTGTGGTACATCCATACAATGGAATACTCTCAGCAGTGAAAACGAAAGAAATGCCTATGGAAGCACACAACAACCTGGATAAATCACAAAATAATTATACTGAGTGAAAGATTCCAGACTCAAAATAAATAAATAAATAAATTAATTAATAATAAAAGAGTACAAAGAGTATAACTCCTTTTATACGAAAGCAAGTCATTGTTTCGCTGGGATGAGGGTAAAAGGTTAGGAGGTGAATGGAGAGATTACAAAGCATCCACATACAGACTTCTGAGAGCAATGGATTCATTATTTTTATGTTGTTGATGGTTTCACAGGTGTATATTATATCAAAATCCATCAAATTGTACATTTAAGGGTATGGAGGTTATTTTACATCAATCATGTCTCAAAAATGTATTTGAAAATATCTAGCCACTGCTACTTTTCTCTCTTCAGTAGCATCAGTAATCGAAGGGGGGAAGATGAAGTGTCCCCGATCAAGATGTCCTCTGTCCAAGTGTGATAATATCTAAAAACCCACCATTGATTTTTTTCATTCCCTTTGAGATCATTACTGTCATTCAAAACAGGACTGCCGTTTGCATCTTTTAGCCTCAAATTGAAACCCAACTTGAATGAAGTTAAATTACAAGAGGGATTTTACCTGGAAATAACCTCAGTAGCACACCCATGCATTCGATTGCAGACACTTACTGACTCATTCTCCCCTAACTCTCCCATTGCTTGCTCTCTCTCACCTTCTTCTTTAAATTTCTGGAATGTTCTTATTTGGCTTAATTTTCTCAAACTGGCTGTCCCCAAGAGGCAGAACAATGGTCCCAGTCAGCTCTAGCTTACCTTCTTAAGGTTTCATAGCTAAAGAAAAAAGGGAGTTTTTCCATAACTCCAGATCAAAAAAAATCCCCCAAAACCCAGCTTGGATTCCAGGCTAGTTCTAATGAGTGAGCAGGTTCACTGTGATTGGCAGAGTAGTACCTGAAAATTCTACACTGTATACCCAAGAAGGTAGAAGTAAGGGGAGAGTGAGTCCAAGTGAAGAGCCATATACAATGAGTTTTCTACTTCAGGATATTGTCTTGTACCAGCCTGAATCTCAAACTCTTGTAAGATATAAAAACTGTTGTGATTTGTTTTGTTTTGTTTGTTTTGTTTTGTTTTGTTTTGTTTTGTTTTGTTTTGCTTTGCTTTTACTGGCTGTGGGACCAGACATGGATTCCTTTTCCAGAACAGCCTTATGAAGTAGGTAACACGGCCAATAGAGCCCTTGAAATCACCTCCCTGCCCATCTAGAACTCTTTTCTCATTCTCTTTTCCTCACCCAAAAAGCCAGAAAACTAAGGTAATGCTCAATTTTCCCATCTTATTACAAAATAGTGGTTGCAATGTTTCATCTCCCAAATAGATTTCTCATACTCTCTTCATCCAATGAAGCCAAGGATATTTGCATACAAAATGACTCAGAAAGGAAGTGACCCTTGGCAGAGGCTGCCTGTTTTTGTTTTTGTTTTTGTTTTTGTTTTTTGGTATTTTTTGTCAGGTTCCCTCCCCCACCAAGGGGTAGTTCAATCTACCCCTGTGGGTGAAAACTAGTCAACAAATAGTTGAATGTATCCAGGCTGCATTGCCCAATACCAGTGAAAATGATGCAAGCTCATATTCTGTTACTAACAACTATTGAGTTACGAATGGGGAACTATTCAGGACCATGCAAATATAAAGACTTTTCATTTTACAAATGTCAAAACGTTTACATTTTAGGTTCTATTTGGTTTGGACAAAAGTCAAGTTGAAAGTTGCCACTTTTTAAAAAGTTTTATTGTATTCCCCATTACTATTAGATGCACAAAAACTCCAACTATAATCTTTCTGTGTTTTATTGTAAAATCTGCTTATTTATCTCCAAAAACAGTCATGAAAATGAAAGCCATTCCTGCTCTTGTCCAACCCCTCACTTCCCAAAAAACATTCTTTGTAAATTATTTTTCGGTATTTTGAATTCACTTCAAAGAGTTTGTCTAATATTTAAAAGGTTTTTTCCAAAGTCTTAGACATTACCACATGCACAGTTTTGATCTTCCCATAAGCATTACCACTGCAGGCCAATTGGGAATTCTATTGGAAGAATTCAAGTTTCTCTTGTTCTGGGCTGTATCTACTGACATTTCTCAAAAACATCACACACACACAGACACCTGGCATAGCTGTATAGTTTCTAAACTATACAGCATTGAAAAATGCTTTGCACAGTTTGGTTTTAAAATGTGTAAGGTTGTCTTACCCAAAGCAGTGAATGGATATAGTTCACAAGTGTGACAGAAGGATTTCCAGGACAGTATACATCTTTTCCAAATTCATAGACAATGGCTAGTATAAGCCTGAATTGTTTATTTGCTTTTTCTGTGGTCATCATTGTTGTTATTATAAGAAGTTATAGTTCTCAAATTTTTAGATATTTTAATTTTTACCGAAGTCATATGTCAGGTAGCACTAAAAGACTGACAAGGAAGACAATGTTCCCTTGCAGTCCCCACACTTCCTAACTTCCCAGCTTATTTACCAGTGACAGCTACTTTTTATTCTCTTGGCTACTCCATCAGAAAGTTACCTTCTTATTTCCAAATAATTGCATATTCCTCAATTTGTTGATTTTAGACATTAACTTCCTATTATAAATAGGATTTAACTCTCTTATTTCCTAAATAAAAATGATAGAGCTATTTTCAGTTTACATTTTATGACTATGCAAATATTATTTCTTAATTTTTTTCCCCAAAGCACCATAATATCTTCCAACCACTGACCTTATTTTTGCTTTGTTTTCTTTTGTTTTTCCAAGTGACCTTTTTTATCAGATGGTCCTTTTCCCGGTGGCCTCCTCCTAGCATCCTCTGTCCTCTGGACCAATTGCTCAGTAAGCCTGTTGTTTAGCTGGTATCCTGAGACATCTCTTTCCTGTGCTTTGGGTTTGATACATTGCTTTCTGGATCCCATGTCTACCTCTTGCCTAGTTTAGTACTTCTTTTCATTGGAACCTATCCAGCTTCGCAAGAGAAGAGTATGGGATGTAAACTTTCTGACTCCCAACATGTTAATAAATGTCCTTTTCAGCCCTCACACTTGATTAATAATTTGGCTGCCTATTATATTCCAAGTTGAAAATCATGTTCTCTCAGATTTTTGAAGTCATTTCTCCATTATTGGCTAACATCCAGTGGTGGTGTTGAAGAGTCTAATATGAATTTATTCCACAAAGATGTATTGACTGCCTGCAATGTAACAGGCACTGCTCAAAATATAGCAATATAAAAAGTAGCATATCTCCCACCTTCATGGAGTTTGCATTTTCAATATTGAAAACAGACAGAAAAGAAAAAACAAGTAATAAATAAATGAGATAATTACAGATTACAAAAAGTCCGTGAAGAAAATAAAACAATGTAAAGGGGTGGGTTTGAAGGTGCTGCTTTAGGACAGTGCTCAGGGCAGATTGTGCTAAGGATGTGTCATTGATGCCCAAACCTAGACAATGCCCAAAGGATCCGGGGCGGGGGTGATCTGGAGGGAAAAGCAGCACAAGGTGTGGGGGGGTCAGTGGTGGAATTCTCTTGGCTTGTCTGAAGCAGCCGTGTGACTGGAGCCTAGTGGAGCAGCGATGAGAGGGGAGTTGATTTTTACAGAACATGGATGCTTTTCTTCATTAAAACAGAAAGCCGCCGGGAGGTTTTAAACGAGGTAATGAAACAATCTGATATAAGTTTTCGAAAGATCACGCTGTGTGGGAAACTGACTGTAAGAGTAGAAGCAATGGGGCCAGTTTTGAGGGTAGTTGTTGTTCTAGTCTCCATGACAGGTGACGGTGGCCTGGGCGGTGGTGGTAGCTGGGGAGGTATGAGCAGTGAGCAGATCTGGCATATATTTGAGAAGCAAATCCAACAAGAACTCCTAAAATTAGCCTGCAGTATATGAGGGAAAAAGAAGGATTTCAAGGGGGAGCCCTCAATGGTAAGTATGATCTTTTATTTCTTTAAAAAACATATCCAAAGAGAGTCTGGGTTGCATGTGTTCATAGTATTCTCTGCAGTTCTCTGACATATTTCACTTTTTCCCTTTTTAATCATGATACTAAAGACCTCGGTAGAGCTCCACGTTTGTGGATAAGGCCTACAGACTAGTAACTTCCCAGTTGGGTGACTGCACAGGCAGGTCTGCAGGCTTCAGCTGATCCTCTGCCCAGGCTGGCATCCCCTCGTGAGCCCCAAGTCTGTCCCTTTCAGGATGGCTTGAGTAGGGACAGATACAGGTTTTGTGGAACCTGAAGTTTTACAATATGGGACTGTCATAAATGAAAATGATACCAAACCATGAATCCAAATTTAGTACAAAAGTGACTATTTATAATGAAAAAGAAAGGTTACAACAAATAGCACATTCTAAAAAGCTGCCAAATTCCACAAATGTCACAAAATCCAGGAAAGTAACAGTTTTTATTAATTCACTGTATATACTTTTTATTCAATTTTTTTTCTATAGGGTCTTGGCCTATTTATATAACAATAGTTTATTGTCATTTCTGTATAGAAACTAGGAAAATAATTCCTCCAGCTTTATTGATTTAAAACAAATGTTGGTAATTTGGAGGTGTTTCTTTGAGTTTCACAATTCATTGGTAATGTCATATAAATTAAGATTGCTGCCCAGTTTGGAGAACCATGTATTATATTTCTTCCATTACAAGCTGAGAGATTTCAGGGCATTTCAAGATGCCTTGTGTGATGACTAACCTTAAAAAATCTTTAAATTGATGACATTCATTAACCAGCTTGTCATCATGTCTTCATCGTGGTAGTATATTGTGAGTTTCATGTTATCTTTACAATGTCAATATTTCATGTAAAACAGCCAGAAAACAAATTTTTTGTCAATGTGTTCACATGATTCTCATGTTTTCATTAATTGGGTTATCAATTATCCAAAAACTATTATTTCTATTTAAAAATTTTCTCTCTTAATGAATCGTTGCCTTAGTCTAAACTGAAAATTGCTTCTTTGGAGTTGTTTCTTCATCTCAGAATAATTTCTACCAATTTCACTGTGATCACTCTAGTTTCATATTCTTTTAAATGTTTATCTAAAGAACACTTATATTACATATTTTGTTTTATTCTTTAATATATGCCAGTTTTGGAGTATCTGGGTAGCTCAGTCAGTTAAGCATCCAACTCTTAATCTCAGCTCATGTCCTGATCTCAGGGTCATGAGTTCAAGCACTGTATTGGGCTCCACACTGAAGCCCAATATATATAAGAGTTTTTTAATATTTATTTATTTTTGAAAGAAAGAGAGACAGAACATGAGCAGGGGAGGGGCAGAGAGAGAGGGAGACACAGAATCTGAAGCAGGCTCGAGACTCTGAGCTGTCAGCACAGCACCTGACGCAGGGCTCGAACTCACAAAATGTGAGATCATGACCTGAGCCAAAGTCAAATGCTTAACTGACTGAGCCACCCAGGCAGTCCAAGAGTTTTGACACTAGAACCACCTTATTGTTTTAGGACATTTGCCTTGAAGATAATCTGGTTCATTAGGATACCTAAATAATATGTTTTCACACATACACATTTGTATGTATGTGTTTGTGTTCCTACACAGAGAAATTCTGGCTTATTCTATTTTGTGCAATTCCCAATAAAAAAATATTGTATGGTGCAATAATTGTACACACTACGTATCAAGTATGTTTCTGACAAGAGAGAATTTCCATGTTAACTAGATATTGATGGGAATGAAACCCTTTGCTTCATATTCATAAATCTAATGATTGGTAGAATTTTTCATGGACTAGCTTGTTTGTTTTCCATTATCTACTTTTTCCCTGAGCTGGGCACCACCATAGGACACATTCATGCTATTGTTTGACTTTTATCTCTGCACCTTTGGGCCATAGTGCAGACTTAGTTTATAGAATGAGGGATAGTTGATACAACAGTTAACTCCTTCTGCATTGGGATGGCTAACAACATTATACACAGGAGTGCCTGCAAACCACATAAACATATCCCAGTAAGTCCACAGTAAATGCATCTCCAGTTCAACTTTCCCATAGATATATTATAAAATGCACATAGCCACTCCAAAGATATCTGAAAAGAGAGGGAATATGATGGAAAGGAACTTGAATTGGAAAGAGATAGCAGTCTTAAATAATTATAGTTAAAATATTTGCTTTTGCAACGCTTAAAAACCGTCTATGGCCATATGAATATATTGTCAGTCCTGTCCTGGGCTCTCTCTCTTTTAAAGGGGTCCGATGAGGGACTTTGAAGTTAAAGCTTTATTACCTGCCCAGCAAATCTGCCTTTGCTCTATAGAATAAAGCTCTGGTTTCTTCCTGTGTGGAGAGGGTAGGAGTGTGTAGGAGGTGAGCATCAGTCTGGTGCTCTGTGTGGAAGGGCTGGTGTTGGGGGTAACAGTTTTCTTATATAGTCTTTAACTCAGCTCCCATTTGCTTCATCTAGGGCTTCACCTCTGCCTCCAAATGCTGAGCTTCCCACTGGTTCTGCTGTGCTAATCCGTTCTCTTCGGCCAGCCTTTCTCTCTGTAAGCACTATAAATCATGGCCGCTTCGCCTGCTCAGTTACCACACAGCTCCATCTGCTCTTCGACTGTTTTAAATCTCACAGGCACCCTGGATGCCTCAGCAGATGATATGTTGTTCTAATAGGACTTTTGATTCCAGTATGACCAAGCAGAATTGTTTATAGCTTAATATTTGGAGTCAGCATTTTTGTTCCATTATGAATAGACATATGAATTAGGTGAGTGTATGTGAACTAGAGGAAAGAGAGTGATGGAATGTAATATCCCAAATACTAAGCCCATTCCCATTGCAAAGTAAATTAAAAACACAAAAACCTTCTAGGGGCGCCTGGCTAGCTCAGTAAGTTAACCATCTGACTTTAGTTCAGGTCATGACCTTGCAGTTCGTGAGTTAGAGCCTCACGTCGGGCTCTGTGCTGACAGCTCAGGGCCTGGAGCCTGCTTCGGATTCTGTCTCCCTCTTCCTGCCCTTCCTCTACTCACTTTCTGTCTCTCTGTCTCTCAGAAATAAATAAACATTAAAAAACACAAAAAAACATATATTTTCTAATGTTATGCCTTCCTTTCTCTTGTTCTTATGGATTCATGCTTTTCTTATTTTTTTATCATTTTACAGAGGCATGGAAAGGAAAGGAAATTACCTTTACCTGGGCCCTAAAAATCTTTCTCCTTGAGTCCGAGTAGCTTTCTAAGTTTCCAAAGCCATGTTTTCTTCTTCATTCTGGTCACAGAAGAATTTGTGCTAAATGGTGTTTGACTCAGTCTTTCCCAATAGAAATTTCTGCTTGAAAATCTAAGAAGTCCATAGACTGGTTCTTCACTCTTTTAAGAGTCTCTCATTCAGTAATCAGATATACCCTCCATGGCCAGATCTATGTTATTTCCCTGCTCATTTCCCATGGTGGTTTGTCCTCTTACTGTATCTGCTTTACAACAAATTGCCTACAGCTCATACAGGCTGATCTTTACCTTAAAATAGAAACAGACACCTCTAAATCTCAGCTTTGGGAGCCTGACCCTTGCAGAAAACCAGAAGATCAATGTCTACTAAGCAATTAGTCATTAGTTAGATTTTTAGCCTTTGGAAGGCACAACACTGAGAAGAAAGGGGAAGGTCATTCTGAAGCTCAGAAGCTATTCTGGATGGTATCTGAAAAGTTCGTAGATTTTTCACTGAAAATTGAAAAGAAACGACATTAATTTTTTGTGTTTACTGTAACACTGGTTTTATTTCTTGGCCTCTATGAAATGTGTCAACCCCTAAACAGGCTTATAAAAATCTGTGAGGGCTCACCCAACTGTTTACTTGTTTAGAATTTGTTTTCAAGTTATTACTGGTGTATAAAGTTAACCTAATAGTACAGAGTTCTATCTCATCAGCCCAAGTATCATCACCTTGGATCAAATGCATGTGTAAAACATATAGTGTTCACCCTAATGTGTACATTTGGTTTTTCAGAAGCTAAAAAAAAAAAAAAACCAAAAAACAAAAAACAAAAAAAAACCTCAACAACTAATAATAAGAATTCCAACTCTCTATGAATTTCTCCTTGTTCAGAAATAACAGTATAAGATTTATTTTGGTGTAAAATTTGGGTGTGGCCTTACCATCTCTGATGAACTTTAACACCAATTTTTTGTAGAATTGTTATTTGAATAAAAGTGATACAAATAATGGTCATAATAATAAAACCACCTTGATTGAATTGCTCAAAAAAAGTTTTTAAAAACCCATTTTGTGCCAGACATTGGGTTGTATTTTTCATAAGATCAGAGACTTCATGTCTTTTGTCCACCATTGAATTTCCAGCATGGTGAACAGTACCAAGCCCAGACAAGGCTCTCAATACATACGTGGTGTTGTTGAATTGGTAATATAATACATAACACCTAACTGGGGGGCATAAGTAAATACAGTAACCTATAAGAGAAACCAAATAGAGGTGTATCTACTATATCAGTTTAGTATCGCTGGTATGACAAATTACCACAAAGTTAGTGGCTTAAAACAACACAAATTTGTTGCCTTACAGTTCTGGAGCTCAGAAGTCCTGAAATCAAGGTGTTGACAGGGATTCTTTCTGGAGGCTCTAAAGGACAATGTTTCCTTGCCTTTCTCAGCCTCTAGAGGCCACCCACATTCTTTGCTTGTGGCCCCTTCCTTCATCTTCAAAGCCAGCAGTGTAGCAATTTCAAATCTCTTCTCCCTCCTCCTCCTTGCAGTTCCACATTTTCCTCCGATTGCACTGTCCCCTCTCCCTCTCCCACTTTGACACTCCTGCTTCCTTGTTTTAATGACCTCTTATGTTTACACTGAGCATACCAGATAATTCAAGATAGTCTTGCTATTTCAAAAATGTTTAATTAATCGCATCTGCAAAGTCGCATTTCACCATATAAAGTAACGTATTTCAAAGGTCCCAAGATTAGGCTGTGGGCACTGATGTGGGGGTTGGGGGGCACTTATTCTTTTTACCATACCTAGGTATAATGTGCCACAGAAGAAGGACACTTCATTTCAATCTGGGCACATCAGGAAAAGGTTTATAGAGATTATTGTTGACCTAAGTCTAGGAACATGAGCAGATACAAAAAGAAAGACTTTGGGTGCCTGGGTGGCTCAGTTGGTTAAGTGTCAGCTCAATATCAGCTCAGGTGATGATCTCACAGTTCTTGTTGGATTCGGAGTGGGGCTCTGCATTGACAGCACGGGGTCTGCGTGGGATTTTCTGTCTCCATCTCAATCTGTCCCTCCCCCCATTTGCGTTCTCTCTCTCTCCCTCTCTCTCAAAAATAAATAAATAAACATTTTTTTAAAAAAAGAAAGACTTTTATTGGCACAGGAAAGAACATGAGCATAAGTAAGAAGACAGGAAAGAGCAGATCCTGTCTGATGACTTCAAGAGGCTTGTTAGGATTTGAATGTGGAACAAGATAGGTAAAACTGGGGAGCAAGTGCTGAACAATAAAAATTCTGAAAAAGCCGGTGGTGACCATTTCATGGAGAGTCTTGTAGGATTTGCTAAGGAGTTTAGACTTTGTCTTATAGGCAAGTTTAACCAATGAAGCATTTTAAGCAACGTAAAATGCTTCAATGTGTTATCTTTGTACTTGGGATAAAGTTTAAAATCCTTAACATGGTGCCATATTGGTCCCCTTTGGCAGTCTGTTAAAGCCCATAAACCCCTTCTCAGAATAACAATTTTAAATACATAAAGTACATAAGGTTCCAAACATAATGAGTTTTATTTAAATAAAAAGTTCTACTCATCAGCCCATTGGGAATCTATGGATCCCAGGTTACAAACCAACCAAGGATCTGGGTTCTGTTTCTCTCTCTCACTCTTGCTCTCTCTCCCCCTCCATCTTGAGCTCAAAACTCCAAAAATAATGGCCTTTTCTCTGTTCTATCAAAATGTGAATTTCCTCCTGCCTTGGGTTCTTGCCATATGCTATTCCTTTCGGGGTTTTTTGGTGTTTTCCTTCTCCCAGTCCCTTCTCCACACACACCTGGATAACTCTTTCTTGGTTTGAATGTTACTTTATTGGGAGTATTTATAAGATCCTCAAACTAGAATAAATCTTTCATTACAATATAATATCATTCATTAATTGTCTTCTACACTCTATACGTATTCTATAGTTATTTATGTGATTATTTACTAACGCCTCTCTCACTGACCAGTCACTGATTTCCATGGGTGCGGGAGCTATTATTTCTATTGCCAATGTCTAGCTCAATTCTTGGCACATAGTAGACACTGAGTTTTTTAAAATAATTTTTTTTATTTTAAAAGTTTTAGTTTACAGAAAAATTATGAAGATAAATTTATCATATACCCAATAGCCAGTTTCTTCTATTATTAATACCTTAACATTTGTATGGCTCATTTCTCACAATAATTGAATAAATATTGATACACTATTATTTTTTTTTCAACGTTTATTTATTTTTGGGACAGAGAGAGACAGAGCATGAACAGGCGAGGGGCAGAGAGAGAGGGAGACACAGAATCGGAAACAGGCTCCAGGCTCTGAGCCATCAGCCCAGAGCCCGACGCGGGGCTCGAACTCACGGACCGCGAGATCGTGACCTGGCTGAAGTCGGACGCTTAACCGACTGCGCCACCCAGGCGCCCCGATACACTATTATTAACTAAAGCCCATACTTTATTCAAATTTCCCATTTTTATATACTGCTGTTTTTCTATTTCAGGATCCCATCTAGGATATCACATTACATTTTGTTATCATGTCTCCTTAGTCTCCTTTTGGCTGTGACTATTTCTCAGACTTGTCTTCCAGTGAATAATCTTGAGAGTTTTGAGGAGTACTTGTCAAATATTTTATAAAATATCTCTCAATGGGATTTGCCTGATCTTATCCCCATGATTAAACTGGGGTTATGGGTTTGGGGGAGGAAGACCACAAAAATAAAGTGTCATTTTTATCACATCATTTCAAAGGTGCATACATGACTTACCACTACTGATATTAACCTTGATCACCTAACTAAGGTAGTGTTTGTAGGTTTCTCAACTGTAAAGTTATTCTCTTTTTTCACCCTGTGCATATTATATTTTTGGAATGAAGTCACTATGAACAGCCAACATATAAGGAGTAGCGATTTATGCTTTACCTTCTTGAAGCTGGAGTACCTACACAAATTATATGGATTTTTTTGTTGCATGAGAAACTTGTCTAATCTCATCTGTTTATTTATTTATTCAATCATTTATATCAGTATTGATTCAGGATTGCTTATTTTACACTTTGTGCTATAATCCGATACTACTTTATTTATCTTTTTGTTCAAATTGTTTCAGCTTTGGCCATTGGAAACCTTTTTAGTTACTTTCTGGCATGAAAAGATGCTTGAAGTTCATGATGTATATATCCTGCCCCAGTCCTAGAATTGGCCATGTTCCAAAGAGCCCTGGTTCCTTTTATTGAAGAACCAGGTTAGAAACTAAGGTCTTGGCACTAGGTATGCTCATCACTACTAGGGGGTCATTGCTTCTAGGCCCTCTCAACTGACAGAGCAAGGAAGTACATTTGTATACTAACCCATTTTTATATGTATTTCCATGAATATTTCTATGTGTGAGCATATGTATCCACATGGAGTTAAACATGAGCTAAAAGTCATATTTCCAACTCTGATCCATTACCACAGAATTGTTCTAGTCTCCTTCCACCCTTGTTTTCTGTAACTTCCCACTGCAACAGTGAGAAACCCAGGTCACTCCATCTGGCATACATTCTCTTAGCTGTTCAGTACCATCATACATGTATAGTGGTTTCAGAATTGTTAACCCATTGACTCATGGGGAACAACTTCATTAACTACATTACAGTGCTTATATACAGTTCCCTTAATCTTACAGATTCCAATCATTTCCAAAATGATTGTCAGCACCTTTTCCTTCACCTGCTTTAGTGAGGCTGTTTCATTTATTTGTAAGTTGGATTCTTTTGCCATAGTCTGCATTCACCCTGGGACCTCCCTGACCTCCTGAAGGATTTTAAAATTTGCATCCATTAATAGTTACTCACTGTAAAGTTCTATGGGTTTTGGCAAATGCATGATGTCATGTGTCCACCATTATGTTATTGAACAAAATGGTTTCACCATCCTAAAATATCTTCTGTGCTTTGCCTGTTCAACTCTTCCTTCTTCCCAACTTTTGAACTCCCAACAAACACTATCATCTCTATAGTTTTGCCTTTCCCAGAATGTCATATAAATGAAATAATTTACTATGTAACCTTTTTAGTTAGCTTTTTCAGAGTAGCTTTTTTTTAGAGTAGCTTTTTTTCACTTAGCAAACACATCTAAGATTCATCCATGTCTTTGCAAGGTTAGAAAACTCATTCCCTTTTATCTCTGACTAGTGTTCCATTGTATGGATGTACCACAGTTTGTTTATCTATTCACCTGTTGAGGGACATCTTGATTTCTTCCAATTTTTTTGCTAATCATAAATATAGGTGTCGTAAACATTCTTTTGCAGATTTTTATGTTGACATAAAATTTCAAATCAGCTGGGTAAACACCTAATTGCATCATTTCTGGCTTGTGTGGTAAGACTGTATCTAGTTTTGTAAGAAACAGCTAAACTGTCTTCCAAAGTGTCTATGCTTCTATGCATTTTTCAATGAATTATGAAGAGCTCATTCTGGTGGCAGCATGCAGGTGTTAATAGGATTAAAAGTTGGATGTTAAATTTAGTCAAGAGACTGCTACAATGGTTCTGGCTAGAGATAATGAATGTCTGGGAAAAGAGCAGCTGGGACAATAGAGGGCAGTGTCATGGCCTTGGAGAGTTAAGGACATAGAGTCCACAGGATCTTGCCACTAATTGGATATGGGATATTGATGATGTATTGTAGCTCTCCCGTGTCTAGTTCGGATAACTTAGTAAATGGAAATGGAGCAGAGGGGCACTTTGGGAGGACCAGAGATTTTGGAACATTGTGATTACACGAGCCTGGAGTGTCTGTGGCACTTATCAGGGGAAATGTCTAGAAGGCAGTTGTACACCTAAGTCCTGAGCTCAAAACTAAAACCTCTTTATCAGGACAGAAAGAAATACAATTTCTCACAGTTGTAAAGTGACCTATAGTAAATTCTAACTTGTTAGACTGTCAACTTTGGTTTAAGAGCCATCATTTCCATTAAATTTAAATTTTTGCATGCAATGTATTTGTCTGTTGAGTGACAGTGGCTTCAAAATGAAGATAGATATCTGCATCACCATCCTTGTATATCTGGTTGTTAAATTATTCTACCTGCCAGCCTGGATAATTCAACCTCTATTTATCAACTATATTCTGAATATTCCCTTAGATTACCAATATTTTGTGTTTTAGAATCAAGAAAGAGTTTGGAGACCAATCACTTATTCTTGAATATGAACTTAATTGTGGATGCAGTTGAACCTAATCAATTTAATTGCTATTATTTTACTATGCTTTCTTGTTTCTTATTTTTTAAAAGTAAGTTCTTTTTTTATTTTTATTTATTTTTTTATTAATTTTTTTTTCAACGTTTATTTATTTTTGGGACAGAGAGAGACAGAGCACGAACGGGGGAGGGGCAGAGAGAGAGGGAGACACAGAATCGGAAACAGGCTCCAGGCTCTGAGCCATCAGCCCAGAGCCTGACGCGGGGCTCGAACTCACGGACTGTGAGATCGTGACCTGGCTGAAGTCGGACGCTTAACCGATTGCGCCACCCAGGCGCCCCAAGTTCTTTTTTTAAAAAAAAAAAACAACACTTATTGTGATTCACAGGAATAAGTTGTTCTAAACCCTGGGATAAATGTAATATTACATTTCTTTATTTTTCTAAATCTAATAAAATCTAACTCTAATTCTCTGCCCACTGAAATTGGCAGTTCGGTTCCAGTGTCAGTGGTTTTTTGGGATTCTCTCTCTCTCTCTCTCTCTCTCTCTCTCTCTTTCTGGGGCATATTAGGTCCTACAAAACGGGAGTAAAGCCAGCTCTTGGGTTTTGAGATTACTGCTGCCATTGGGCTTTGCAGATGCCCTTGGAGGCTGAAAAAAGATGACAGCTATTCAGCGGCTCTAGTCCTTTGTGGCAAACTCAGTTACTAGAGACCTTTACCAAGGCAGAGAAGTTGGTTCACAGGATTCAAAGGCTCCTGCCTCTTCTGCATCTGGACATTTAAGTCAAGTACCTGTCAGAAGGCTCTTTACCACCATCTCTCTTGTCTCTTTTCCATTCCTGGGATATGCAACTCCATTGAAGTTAAATTATTCCTTTCTTTACCTTCAAAGTACAAACTTCTGTTCCCTTTGCCCTTCCAGATAATTGTCTAAATTATTTGGATAGATGTAGACCAGGAATTCTAACTTCTGTTGACCAGAATTTGAAAGCAAGTGAGTAAAGCTGTCCAGGTATAAGGCTGATAAGGTAGGGACCACATACCCTGTCTATAGGGTACAGCATACCCAACCATACCAAGTCTTTTGGTTCAACAAGAGAAACCAAGAAGACATCTCTTAGGAGAATTCTCTCAAGTTTCAAAAGTTAGTGACTATTTTAAAATAATTTAAAATGCCTTTCATACCAAACCAAAAGAAAAATCTGTAATCAATGGGCAATGATTTTGAAACCTTTTAAAAAGATCTTCTGAATTCACATATTTGTTTAGTAAACACAAATTCTTTCTGGAAGATTCTACTTTCTAATCCTAGAATTTAACTTTTTTTCTAATGTTTATTTATTTTTGAGAAAGAGAGAGAGCAAGAGCAGGGGAGGGACAGAGAGAGGGAGTCACAGAATTCAAAGCAGACTCCAGGTTCTGAACTGTCAGCACAGAGCCTGATGCAGGGCTCGAACTCATGAACCATGAGATCATGACCTGAGCTGAAGTCAGACGCTTAACCAACTGAGCCACCTAGGTGCCCCTCTAATCCTAGAATTTAAAAACAAAAGGTAATTACTCCTAACTGGAGTTAGGGGAAATTGACCACACTTCAGAAACAACAGTGGGTGAAAAGATGCAGAAAATCAGTTTCTTTTTTTTTCTAATGTGTCTTCAGCAGGAGAACTCATTGAAAGTACAATATTCAATATTGTTACATTACTTTTACAATGCTTCATATACATGACCTAATTTGGACATGTGAATGATAAATATCTGTGTTAGAACATAAGGCATTTGGATTAGCACTGAATCTTTGGTTTCTCTTCTACTGATTTTTTCCTAGTGGTTTGCCCAGTGAGTTTGATAACTATTCCAATAATCGATTGATTCATAAAAAGAAGGAAGTAGATGATCCACTTACTATTTCCTGGTATTACAGCAAGATAATTCAATAATACACTTCTGTTTGAAACTATATAGCCCTTGATAATTGTGTGTGTGGTGTGTGTGTGGTGTGTGTGTGTGTGTGTGTGTGTGTCTATGTATGAAAATATTTGGTCAATACTACTTGTCTTGGTCTGTTTGGCTGCTGTTCAGTCTAACTACCTTAGACTAGGTGCCTTATAAACAACAGAAATTTATTTCTCACAAGTTCGGAGGCTGGGAAGTCCAAAATCAAAGTGCTGGCAGATAGTGTCTGGTGAAAACCTGCTTCCAGATTCATAGATGATCACCTTCTCTTTGTGTCCTCACACAATGAAAAGCAATGAGCTCTCTGAGGCCTCTTTTAAGGGTACTAATGCCATTCATGAGGGCTCCACCTTATGACCTAATCACATCCCAAAGTTTCCACCTCCAACTGCTATCTCCTTAGAGGTTGGGATTTCAACATATGAATTGGTGGGGGTAGGGGGGGCAGACAAACATTCAGTCTATAGCACTATTGAACCATTTTATGAAAATCATTTGGAGGCACAGGCATAAATCCACTCAGAGAACTCTTGTAGCAGAGAGGTCTCTGCAAAATGAAGGTGCCTTTCTCATGGTTAGTAACAGGCCTTTCCTTCCAGTTTTGGTTTGGAAAGACAGGGCTTTTTACTTATTGAAATGAATTAGTAACTCTGTATCTTAAATTTCCAGAAAGTAAAAACTCACTCACATTTACCATGATTATAAAAAAACTCCCAGAAAATCACTATGCACTTTTGTCTCCTTGAAATACAAAGAGCTCCATGCTTAGTATTCAATGCAATATGATTCTGAATGACAGTCAACCCTGGGAGGACCACCATATTTCATACTCAGAGGCCTCCTTGACTCAATGGTATGCACAGTACATTCACTTTCTCATCATCTAATCAACTCTGTTAGGATTTTACCCAACTTCACCTCTCTGGTATTTTCCCCCCAAATCCATCATCTTATTCTAATCATGAAAAAAATGTCAGAAAACTCAAACTGAAGGACATTCCACAAAATATAAAACCAGTATTCCTTGAAACTGTTGAGGTCATGAAAACCAAGGGTAAATGGAAACACTGCCATAGGCCAGAGGAGATTAAGAAAATATGACAACTAAATGCAATGTGGTATCCTAGATGGGATCCTGGAACAGAAAAAGGACATTAGTAGGAACACATGTGAAATTCAAATAAACTCTATAGTTTAGGTAATAACAATGTATCACTATTTTGGCAAATGTGCCATGGTTCTGTGAGACATTAATAGTAGAAGAAAACAGGCAAAAAAAAAATATGGGAATTCTCTATAATGTCTTTGTAATTTTTTGTAAATATGTAATTACTTGAAAATAAAAAAATTATTTAAAGTAAAACAAAAATTTTTTAATTGTGCTAAAATTAACTTCCTGGATATCCTGCCTAATTTAGCTTCTTCAGTCAAGCAACTTATTAATATGCTTTGGACATTTAACAAAGTTCCAGGTGAAGACTTTTGTTTTGTACTACCTTGTAGCCCTAAGAGGGTCTGTCCTGAGCCAATATTTCAGTCAGGAAGGAATCTTTTGGCTGCAAGTGACAAAAATTTCAATTTCAATCCACAAACAAAAATGGGAATTTCTCAGTTCATACAAGTGAAAATCCATGGTTCTACTGGCTCTAGAGAAAAAAGGAGTATTGTCACTAGTTTTTCCTAATCGCTTAGCCCTGCATTTTGCTCTGTGGCTGCATCCTGGAGCCCTTTATCATGACTCTTTGAAACCCTGGGTTTACACCCTCTGGATTCAAGTTCACCAGAAAAGAGACTATGTCCCTCTTTCCAAAAGTTGGAGCAAATTTAATTCACTATAACTAGAAAATGCAATGTTTTGATTATCAGACTTGAGACACAAGTCCACTCCTCAAGTGAGAGCAGAGTTAACTTCCCTGGATGTTCATGAGCTGATAGTTGTTTCTCAAAGGGAAAGGCAAGCATTGTTACAAGGAGCTGACTGAATGGACATAGGAAAGCAAAAAGAACAGACATCTACCTTTCCTACAGTGCATTTCCCTTAAACTAGGCTGCTTTTCCAGACCTCCATCCCTGGCTCATAACCAGTACTTTTCTATAGAGAGGGAGGTAGCCATGCTTCTTCTATGCCTTTCTTATGTCCACCTGTAACTCACTCACCATAGTGTCAGGATATACTATAGTTTACCTGCCCTAGGAATGCTGGTAAACCTTCCTTGATGCCAGCCACATTTTCCCCTTCCCATGTCTACTCTTTAATTCATTTTTAGAATTAGAAGTTGGTGTTATAAGCAGTATTAGCCATTCCTTTGTAGGTGTGGTTTTATAGCCCTCCTACAAACCAACAACATGTTCCCTACTATGGGATGAAAACTGATATTTTTCTATTAGTGGCTCCAGTTTTTCTCTAGAAAAACTTGAACTATTTCTCAATCTCATTCTCTGAGGCCTGATCAAAGGGAAAAAATGTCATAGTTTCTTATTGTTTTCTGTCAGGAAGGCTTTGATGCTTGATGGCCTTTCATCTTAGAGTGTTTTTTCTGCCCATAATTTTTTATTTTGGCTCACTTTAGTTCACTTGGGCCACTTGAGCAAACCATGATCACATATAATTCACAGATTCCCAGACCAAGAGTTGAGGTTTGGGAGAGGCAAACAGAACGGGAATTTCTGTCACCTGGTGAATCTTGTGTAGTAGTCAATGTCTTGTGTGTGTGTGTGTGTGTGTGTGTGTGTGCCTTCACCATATCATTTGAGCACTCACTGTTCCTTACACTCTGATGACTCCTACTGAAAATACGTGGAACTGTCTTCCAGATGGCTCTCTTCAACCTCAGGCAGATACTTCACTCACATTTGGGGTAGGCCAAAATTACCAAGGAGTTAATGCTCTCTGGAATAGAAACCTCAACAAATCATAGTAATTGGTAGATAAATAACACTATCTTTTGCTCCTCGGTGTCTTTCTATGAAGAAAACAGCTTAAGCCTTTGAGTGAGGACAGCAAATCTTCTCACCCCTAGGGCCCAAGTAAAAGACCATTGCTTCTGGGGGAGAGTAGAAACAAAACCTGTGTCTGTCTGGGGTGTGGAACACAGGCACAGATCAATTTGCTCCTAGGGGAAGTATATCAGTAAAAACCCTCTGCTCCTGAGAGCAGGGCAGGAAAAACATCTTGGGTGCAGGATCCTGCACCAGTAAGCAGAAACTAGCTACCATGAGGGTGGGGCAGAAAACTCCACCCCACCCACGACCAAGCACAGATACAAGGCAGAGCTTGGGAGCAAGAGGGAAGGCAGGCAGGAATGTTGAAAAAGCAGGCAAGGTATAAAAAGCCTGCTTGATTCAGGCTTTCCATATCTGCTTCAAATCTTGATTCAGATTTCCATATCTGCTACGATACTAGCAGGGAGTAGCAAGCAAAAGCAGTCAACCACATGCAAGAGCATGGCGAGAGACGCCATCTTTGGCACAGGCAAAGGGATTGCTAAAGCTGAAGATGGAGCAGGAACACAGAGGAAAACCCTGGAGTACACTAGGCTCTACTCTAAGTACAAAATAGGAGCAACTAAACTCTGGAGAAATTTGAAGCCTGTGGTGAACAGGTGAAAATAGCAACAAAAAAACCCAAACCCAGTTTGACTCCTGACTAGTTGACTTAATCCCACACACTATGGGCCTGACAAAAGAGGCAAGCAAATTTCTGGGTGTGGATACTATTTAACTCAATCTCTTCTATTATATACACAATACCTGGTAATTAATTTTAAAAAAGAAAAAGAAAGAAAGAAAATTAAGGGATAAAGCAGTCAATACAACCAGATTCAGAGATGACCCAAATTTTGAAACCATCAGCCAAAAACATTGAAACAACTATAATTAATATGCTAAAGGATCTGATGGAATAGGTAGCAACTTTCATGAACATACAAGGAATTCAAACAGGGGGACAGAAATTACTAAAAAATATATACAAATTAAAATGCTACAAATAAAAAAATATCAAAGATAGAGAATTCCAATGACAGGCTTATCAGCAGTCTGGAAAGAAATAAGAAATCAGTAAACTTAAAGGTAGATCAATAGAAATTACTCAAAATTAAACACAAAGAGGAAAAAAGAATAATAATAATAAAAAAAAGAACAGAGCATCCAAAAGCTGAACACAATATTAAATTTCTAACATACATGAAAATGGAGTCCCAGAAAGAGGAAACAAAATGGAGCAGAAGAAATATTTGAAGAAATTACTTCAAATTTTCTAAAATTTGTAAAAGACAACAGGTCATAGATGTAAGATGCCCAGAGAACCACAAGCAGGGTGAACACCAACAAACACACAAATGTTCACACCACTAATCAAACTGCTATAAACCAAAGACAGAGAGAAAATTTTGTAGGCAACAAAAGTAAAAAGAAACATTACACACAGAAGAACAAAGAATGATAGGACACTACTCATTAGAAACTGCAAGTTAGAGAACAATGCACCATGATAAAAGAAAAAGAAATTGCTGACCCAGAAATCTATACCCACTGAAAATACCTTTCAACAATGAGAGTGAGCTGAAGGTATTTTTTTCAAATAAGCAAAGGCTGGGGGCGACTGGGTGGCACAGTTGGTTAAGCGTCCGACTTCAGCCAGGTCATGATCTCACGGTCCGGGAGTTCAAGCCCCGCGTCAGGCTCTGGGCTGATGGCTCAGAGCCTGGAGCCTGTTTCTGATTCTGTGTCTCCCTCTCTCTCCGCCCCTCCCCCGTTCATGCTCTGTCTCTCTCTGTCCCAAAAATAAATAAACGTTGAAAAAAAAAGAATTTTAAAAAAAATAAGCAAAGGCTGAAAGAATTCACTGTCAGCATATCTGTACAAAAAGAAACATTACAGAAAGTTCTTCACGTGCAAGGAAAAATGATATCAAATGGAAATTTAGATCTACCAAACCACCTGCCCCCAAAAAGAAGAGAATCATAAATAGTAAAAATAAGAGTATACATAAAAAATATTTTCTTTAATTTTAATATTTTAAAAGGTAATTAAAACAAGAATGGGCAATTTTTTTTCTGTGAAAGACAAAATAGTACTTTAGGCTTGCAGACCATATAGGTTTTCTGTTACATAACCCACTTTCTGGTTGTTATCATTTGCATAACCCACTACAAATATAAAAACCATTCTTAACTCACAGGCTGTATAAACCAGGCCATGGGCAGGATTTGGACTGCAGACCATATTTTGCTGTCCCCCTGAGAGAAATTAAAAATAGTAACTATAGTGAGTCATGTGTAGAAGTACGACGTATGGCAAAAATAACATGAGAGAAGTAGATGAGAGGGAGAAAAGGATATACAATGTTTTGAGGCTCTTCCACTTTAGAAGTTGTATAATGGGGGCACCAGGGTGGCTCAGTCCCATTAAGCATCGGACTCTTAGTTTTAGCTCAGGTCCTGATCTCACCATTCGTGAGTTAGAGCCCCGCATTGGGCTCTGAGCTGCCAGTGTGGAGCCTGCTCGGGATTCTGTCTCTTCTTCTCTCTCTGCCCTTCCCCCACTCTCTCTCTCTTTCTCTCTTTCTCAAAAAACTAATAAATAAACTTAAAAAAAAGTTGTATAATGATGGAAGGTAGACTATGATAAGTTAAAGATGTATATTATAAACCCTAAAGCAATCACAGAAAATATTTGAAAATGAATACAAAATGAAATTATGAAAAAATATTTAAATATTAAAAAAGAACAAAGAACAGATAAAGAAATGAAAAGATTGCAGATTTAATTACAATAATGTCAATAATTATATTAAATATGAATTGTCTAAATGCCCTTAACTATTAAGAGGCAAAGATCATTAAATTAAATTAGATAGCAGTATCCATTTATATGCTATATGTTATATAAGAAATTCACATTAAATATAAAGACATAGGTAGGTTAAAAGTATAATGAAAAAAGATATACTATGCAAATCTAATTTTTTAAACACTGAACTGGCTATATTAATATCAGACAAGGTTGGGGCGCCTGGGTGGCTCAGTCGGTTAAGCGTCCGACTTCGGCTCAGGTCACGATCTCGCGGTCCGTGAGTTCGAGCCCCGCGTCAGGCTCTGTGCTGACAGCTCAGAGCCTGGAGCCTGCTTCAGATTCTGTGTCTCCCTCTCTCTCTGACCCTCCCCCATTCATGCTCTGTCTCTCTCTGTCTCAAAAATAAATAAACATTAAAAAAATTTAAAAAAAAATATCAGACAAGGTCAATTTTAGAACAAGTAATACTATCAGGGTTGAGGGACAGTATATGATGATGAAGGGGTCAATTATCAAGAAGCCATAACCTCTAAATATTTGTGTATGTATCAACAAAGAGCCAAAATACATGAGGCAATAACAGATAGAATTGAAAGGAAAAATAAACAAATAAACAATGATAATTGGAGACTTTAACACTCCTCTCTCAGTAATCAATAAAACAAACAGATTAAAAAAATCAATAAAGATCTAGAACAACAGTATCAATCAGCTCAACATAATTGCTATTTATAAGACCCTCCACCTAATAACAGCAGAATACACATTCATTTCAAGTGCACATGGAACATTCACCAAGACAGACCATACCTGGGCCATAAAACAAATCTCGAAAAAAAAAAGGAAAAGAATTAGAATTATACCCAGTATATTCTCTGACCCCAACAGAATTTAATTGGAAATCAACAACAGAAAGCTATCTAGAAATCCCTAAATACTTGGAAATTAACACTATACACTTGTATACAACTCCAGGTCAAAGAAAAAGACACAGCGAAAATTAGGAAATATTTTGAATTGAATGAAAACGAAACCAAAACATGTCAGAATTTGTGGGAGGCTGCTATAACAAATATTTTTTGGGTTGATACCAGGAGCCAAGCTCTGTTTTGAATAGGGGCAATATACCCATCTGGTAAAGCAATGATTCAGGCAGGAGGCAACAATTTTGTCAAAAGCTACTGGTAGTGTCAGGGAAGATGAGGACTGAAATTTGGTCAGTGGACTTGGCAGCATGGAGGCCAGTGGTCACCTACACAGGAGCAGTTTGTTTAGAGGAGTGGTGGCAAACAACTGGCTGGGAGAAATGGGTTGAGATGAATCGGCTGAGCCGAATACCAACTCAAGGCATTTTTTTCTGCAAAAATGGAATAAGAGAAAGAATGGCAGGCAGTAAGGGAAGTAGGATAAGGAGAAGGCTTTGTTTTTTTGTTGTTGTTTTGTCTTTTACTTTTTTTTTTTTAAGAGAGGGAGCATGTGTGAGCAGGGGAGGGGCAGAGGTAGAGAGACAGAGAAACAAAGACTCTCAAGCAGACTCCAATCTCAGTGCAGAGCCCAAGGCAGGGCTCCATCCCACTACCCTGGGATCATGACCTGAGCCTAAATGGAGCCAGGCACTCAACTGACTGAGCCGCCCAGGTACTCCTGGTTTGTCCTTTAAAAGGGAAGAACTAACAGCATGTGTGCCTTCTAATGGGCGTGATCTAATAGACAGCTAATAATTGATGATATTAGAGAGAAGGGAAGGCTATCATATGAAAGCACATATTAAGGAAAATATTAGCCCAGAACTCACAGGCCTGCAGCAAGGAGTAAAAGAAATAATTCATGAAGAATAGTTGTTTCCAGCATGTAGAAAATGCTGGACAAATGTTAGCCATTACTGCTACTTATCATTATTTTTGTTGTTGTTTTTATTATCATTAATTTTTCTATGTCTCATTTTTCTCATCTATAAAAAGAAGCTGGCATATATTTCTAAAGGGCTACTCAGTTCTAACAGGCTGTGAGATGAAATTACTCAAGAAGCTGTACATGATGTCTGACGAGGACCTAATCTCCACGCCGAGATCACATGTGGTCACTGGGTAATATTTAAAATGAAACCCATACACAACTTCAGTATATGCAACCATATGTGAAAACTTAACGGCGTGCACAGGGAAGAATCGTAATGCCACTGGGCCTGTTGCTGCAGTAGGAAAACAGTGAAGGAAAAATTCCCCTAACACCTGAGTCTCTAAGACTCTCCAAAAGCAATTGAGTCGTGCAACTTCCATTGTGGACTGGGTTGCTATGTAAACTGTGCTCCATAAGGCATTTAAAGACTTAGCACAAGTGGCTCGAGGTTTAATCTTTTAATTCCATTGCTCCATAAGTTCCTTGTAGGTTCAGTGAACAAGGAATTTAGACATAATATTAGAAACCCATTTTCAGGAAAGGGCTTAGGCATGGAAAAAATGTGCTGCATTTTCGTACACAAAAGACACCACAGACTAATCTCTAGATTTACTCAGTCTAAGGGTAATTCTCGTGCAGGAATCCTGCTGAAAAGGCTCCTGCTTACCCAGTAAATTGTCTGTGGTGTACTTCTTTCCTGCACCATCAACCATCCTCTCTCAGCACCTCCAAAGGCTTCCTTTATCAAAGGGCTTGTGTAGATGGAATATGGTCACAAACACGCCAATCTGGGTCATTTGCTCCTTGATGAAAGCCCCAATTCACTGTGAAACATGATGTGCCACTTATGGACTTGGACATTTGCACTTTAGAACAGTAGAAAGAGTCACATGACCACATTATCAAACACAGTGTGGATGCTCAAACCACTTGTCACCTAGCCAAGCAGAATGAAGGCCAAGCACTATATAACCTAGAGAAACAGTGTCAGGAAAAACAAGTCACAATTTATCCAGCCTGAAAATCCAGTGCTAGTTTACATATATCAGATTTAATTTTATTTGTCAGGAGTCACTTGAGGGCAAGACACATTTTATATTTGAGCTTCAAGGAAGTGCTGAATTTGCTCTTCTCACTCTCTCCCTCCTCCCCTTGGGAACTTGATGAGTTACAAAATAGTTGTGATATTCCTTGACATGTTTCTAAAATCATTTACTAGTGGGGTGCCTGGGTGGCGCAGTCGGTTAAGCGTCCGACTTCAGCCAGGTCACGATCTCGCGGTCAGTGAGTTCAAGCCCCGCGTCGGGCTCTGGGCTGATGGCTCAGAGCCTGGAGCCTGTTTCCGATTCTGTGTCTCCCTCTCTCTCTGCCCCTCCCCCGTTCATGCTCTGTCTCTCTCTGTCCCAAAAATAAATAAACGTTGAAAAAAAAAATTTTAAATCATTTACTAGAATTTTTGTTTGTTTTTAATTTCTTGCTACATTAGCTGTTTAGTAATTCTAGACAATTGGACAAGAATTCAGGTGGCTGGGAAGCCATGAGTTAAGTCACTGGGACAGAGGAGGTCTCAGTGAGTTTATGGCTAACACATGGTGTCCCCAATTTCTTGTTTGGACAAAGAAGGTAATTATCTCTACTTACATTTTTCTATCTGGAACATCCAGACAATGATAATCCCTTCAAAGGAATGTTGCAAGAATTGGTAAACTACTCTAAAATTCCTTAGCACTTCTAGACAACAAATTCCACCACTATTATTTTTACATTATCATAAATTCTATGTTTTACTTTGGTAACAGCACTGTCAGGGACTTTTATTCTTTACCCTCTCGTTTTAGATATGTAGGCATTTAAAAAAAGAAAAGAAAAGAAAAACTCATCTGAGGTTGCAGTCAGAGAGAAAAGCACAAGAAAAGCATTTTAGACGTAGTAAAGCAATTTTTCTATGAGTGTCATCAAGGTACAAGGAGAGAGACAAATTGTGGCATGTTTTATCACTTCAAGATAATTAAGCCAATTTTCACTGATGCTTATAAAAGTTTGCCACTGAAATAAGAAAACTCTCTTAGAGTCAAGTTTTGTGTTAAAACCTTTACTGTATGTGTTCTGCTATGACAAGAATGGATTTTTCATCTCCTTTTTCCCACCTTGGCTCGTACCTGCCTAATCTTGGTGACCACATGCACTCAGGTGGCCAGATTTAGCAAATAAACATACAGGACACCCAGCTCAACTAGAACATCAGGTAAATAAATAATTTTTAGTACAGGTGTGTCCCATGCAACATTTGGGACATACTTAAACTAAAAAAATCATTCTGTTTATGTGAAATTCAAATTTAACTAGGCAACTTCTATTTTCTCTGCCAAACCTAAACATGCTGGGATTTTCTTTATTTTTTTAATGTTTATTTATTTTGAAATAGAGAAAGAATGTGTGGGGGCGAGGGGCAGAGGGAGAGAGAGAGAGAGAGAGGGGAGAGAGAGAGAATTCCACGCTGGTTCCAAGCTGTCAGCATAGAGCGTGACGTGAGGCCTGATCCCATGAACTGTGACATCATGACCTGAGCCAATATCTTGAGTTGGAGGCTTAACTAACTGAGCCACCCAGGCACCCCCATGCTGGGATTTTCTAACAGACCTGTGGGAGAGAGGGGTCATCAGAGTTTGTCAGAGTTAAGGAAACTAAGGCTGGATGCCTCCCCCCACAAGAAACACCTAAAGGCTATAGTTACCCTTTATTGTGTTCTCACATTTTAAATTTCAGTGAGGGATTATTATTATTATGCTCATATCGTGTTTGATATTTCACCAGTAAAAAAAAAAAAAAAAAAAAAAAAAAAATCAAGATTAAAAGCACTGGCTTTCAAGTCAAACTGACCCAGCTTTGAATCCTGGCTACACCTTCCAACTGTGAGACTTTGAGTTGTGTGAACTCCCTGAATTCAAGTCCCTCATTTGTGAAACAAAGGTAATAATACCACTTCACAGGGATGTGGGCAGGAGTAAACAAATAACGTCTAAAATTTTTAATATCGTGTCTGCCATAGAGTAAGATCTCAGTAAATAGTGCCTACGTGTTATAAAAAACTTTTGTGAGGGTCAAATTCTTAATCTGAACTGATTATTACACAAGAAGCCTGTTCTCATTGTGGACTTAATGGTATTCATTGACAACCTCTGATAAAAAATCCAGAGCAAGTGTTAGACTGGCCCTAATCATTATCATCCTATTAGGGCAAAAAGCCATTCTAGTCCAATGATTACACTTTCTGCTAGTTAAGCTACAAGCCCATAATTACTAACAAGAAAAACCTTCTCTAATGAATGAGCTCTAAATGAAGAAAATCCTTCAACTCAATATAGATATTTGTATTGATCAAAATGAGCTATTTCATTGATTCTTCAATAACACTATATCCAAACGTAAATTCTGCATGATCATAATATTACTGTGAATTTTTTGACAGCTCTTGGGTTTCAAGACTCAGCACATGTAGCACAGTGGCTCTTACCCTGGCTGGACAGAAGCATCATCTGCAGGGCTTTTTAAAAAAGTAAAAACAGGGGCACCTGAGTGGCTCAGTCGGTTGAGCGTCCAATTTTGGCTCAGGTCATGATCTCATGGTTCATGAGTTCAAGCCCCGCATCAGGCTCTGTGCTGACCGCTCAGAGCCTGGAGCCTGCTTCTGATTCTGTGTCTCCCTCTCTCTCTCTGCCCTTCCCCCACTCATGCTCTGTCTCTATCTCTCTCAAAAATAAACATTAAAAAAATTAAAAAGAATAAATAAAACAAAAACAAATAAGAAAAGGCACCCCTCCCAGACCAATTTAGATTGGAATTAGAACCTTGAGATAAGGCATGAACATCAGTATGTTTTAGGAATTGTCTGATTTAACAAGAAGCCGGTTTGAAAACATTGGGTAGAGGAAGGAACACGAACTTTTGAGTCTTCCCAAGTTGACCTGAAACCCAAGGCTCTGTATTTGTTAGCTATGACGGCTTGTACAATTAACTAATTTCTCAAATCAGTTCTAAGGATCTGTAGAGTTCCTACAAAAACGGAAGTTACTATTCTGGAGTTTGTATAAAGAAGATGGTCTCCTGTAGACAACTCCAGCCAACCAGAGCATTCCTTTCTTTCCATTCAAAAAGACTGGTAAGTTACAGTGTAATAATTTCAGATTTTTCCAGTATTTTTCTTCCTTGACTTTTTTTTTTTTTATTGCATGCTTGGAATCTGCTTCTTGCTGAAAAACAATGTCTTAGTTGAATTATATACTTTTTTCACGTTGCTCTGTTATCTTGGAATTTTCCAGAGCCATTTCTAAAGGCTGGCCGTGAAGTGGTACAAACTTTTATTTAAAGAAATTTAAATTGGTTTTGCCACACTATAGTTATCATTTCCGTATGCTTCCTTCCTTTGGTCTTAGAGCTGAAGAATTTCTCCTGCTGTGTAATGCTTACCAAAGAGCTTCCACTCTCTCTCTTAATCTCCAATTTCCAAAGTTTGGAAGTTGATTCTAATACTTATTATTTTACTTTATGGTAGTTGCCCTTGCTAAAATTGCTGTCTAATACAGGTTTTTGTTTTGTTTTGTTTTTTAATTTTTTTTTCAACATTTATTTATTTTTGGGACAGAGAGAGACAGAGCATGAATGGGGGAGGGGCAGAGAGAGAGGGAGACACAAAATCGGAAACAGGCTCCAGGCTCTGAGCCATCAGCCCAGAGCCCGACGCGGGGCTCGAACTCACGGACCGCGAGATCGTGACCTGGCTGAAGTCGGACGCTTAACAGACTGCACCACCCAGGCGCCCCTATACAGGTTTATTTTAAGTTTTTAATCAATTTTTATATCAGAATATTTTTGCAGGGGTGCCTGGATTAAGTTGGTTAAGTGTCTGACTTTGGCTCAGGTCATGATCTCACTGCTCATGAGTTAGATCCCCGAGTAAGGCTCTGGGCCAACAGCTCAGAGCCTGGAGCCTGCTTCGGATTCTGTGTCTCCTTCTCTCTCTGCCCCTCTCCTGCTCATGCTTGCTCGCTCGCTCTCTCTCTCTCTCTCTCTCAAAAATAAATAAACATTTAAAAATTTTAAAAATATATATATATTTTTGCAATTTTCCGTGCAGCCCTTGAGGTTCGGGGGCCAAACAAAGGTGTCACGTGGTCAGGGTTAGAAATCCAATTTCCAACTGTCTTAGAGATAAATGGATGTAAAGGTTGTAAACAGAGTTGATATTCAAAATACTTAGAAACCAGCTCTATAATATAAAAATAATACAATTAAAAAGAGAATCCCACTTATTTTTTTCAAATGTTGCCATATTTACAGTAAAACTAATTTTTTAAGTTTATTTATTTATTTTGAGAAAGAGAGAGAATCCCAAGCAAGCTCTATGGTGTCAGCAAGGAGCCCTACACGGGGCTCAAACTCACAAACTGTGAGCTTGTTTGCTTGACCGTGGCTGTCACTAGCTATATGACAACCTCAGCTGAGCCATAATTTGACTTAAAAAACTTCATCAAACTCCTCCAATGGCTTCTCCATTAAGTAGATTGCCATTAAGTCTCAGGAAAAAAGAGATTTTTTCTTTTTATTTTTTTAAAGTTTAGTTATTTATTTTGAGACAGAGAGGGGGCAGAGACAGATTGAGAGAGAGAGAGAGAGAGAGGGAGAGAGAGAATCCCAAGCAGGCTCCATACTGGCAGCACAGAGCCTGATGTGGGGCTCGAACTCGTAAACAATTAGATCATGACCTGAGCTAAAACCAACAATCCGACACTTAACCAACTGAGCCATCCAGGCACCCCGAGATTTTTTCTTAATATTAAGGTTATTGCCCATGGGGCTGAGTCTCACAGCCTCAAATTTTTACATTTTAAGTATGTTTTTTAAATAGTTCTATAAGAAACAGTTAATGTTTCATTAATTATTGTTGTAACTTCAATGCCCTGATTTATAAGCTTTCCAGAAAGTTGTTTCATTTTGGTAGATAAAGGTTTTGCAATAACTAGGAACATAATCACAGATTATCATAATTATCACTTCAAACTCACTTTTTAAAAATTCCATTCAACATCTGTACTTTCTCAGTTTTTTCTTTTAAATTAAGGTTTTAGTTTGGAATAATTTTTGATTTGCAGGATAGTTGCAAAGCTAGTACAGATCTCATACACCCTTCACCCAGTTTCCCATCTTATATAAACATGTTCCATTTGTCAAAAACAAGAAATTAACATTGGTAAAATGTTATTTACCAAACTACAGACTTTATTTGGCTTTCACTGGTACAACTCAAGTCCCCTTTCACTACCAATTCCACATTCCTCCACATATACCATAACTATAATTGCCACTTCCATTTGTGTGCATATTATATACATATAGAAAGACCTACAGAAATATAGTTTTGCTCTGGGATTGTGCTGGATTTTCTTTTTTCACGGAAACATTATTGTATTGTTCAAGTTTTCTTCACTCGAAGACACGTTGTCCAGAAGCAAATGGCTTTTCTTTGTTATCTGTCCTCCAGAGGCCTTAGAGGTGAGAAGTTTCACTGTCTATACCCAGCAACTTAGGCTTTTGTTTCACATGAAAGAGGGCACAGGAAAATGAGCAGTGCTGCACAGCTGGCAACCAATCACATCCTGCAAATTGATGCCCCCGAGGGGGGAAATCTCTCCAGTTTCTTTCCCTACCCTTGGTTTTTCTCATGAGCTCCTAGAAGAGACCTGGGGGAAAGACCTTGAAACCGAGTGTGAACTCCTCTTATGTCTGGGCCTTCCAGGTATTTTAAATTGATCTGTCGTCCTACATTTGCCTTTAGGAATTTGTAAAAATTGTAGCCAATTTTTCCTTCTTCTCTTCTCTGGTGGCTACTTCTTCCTCCCACATTCTGCCAAAGGTGAAATAATTCATGTGTATTCATGTGTGCTGCCTCTGAGACTTCAGCCCTGTGATAGCTTCTAGAAACGTTATGATTGAATAGATCATTTGACCTTTTTAGGCTTTTATTCATTGCTAGGCAGGAAGTGAAATTTTCTTGTGACTTTTACATGTTAAATGTAAAACTGAGAATTGGGTAGAACATTCATATACATATTATTCTTTTTCATTGTGGCATTGAATTCTAGAATAATATGTATCATGGCCCAAATGAGTTTATCCCAAATGGTTTAAATAAAGAGACTTTAATGAAGGACTATTCACAGAGGTGTGGACAGGTTTAGGGGAACAGGCAACTTTTGTCAGGATTATAGTATTTGTATTCCTAGATGTATGTGGAAACAGGGACATCATAAACATAGAACAAGTAAGCCTTCTGTTGACTGGATTTCTTTTATATCAAGGCAGTTTTATTAGTCAGGGTTCTCTAGAGAAACAGAACCAATAGGATATGTATGTATATGGAGAGATTTATTATTAGGAATGAGCTCACACAGTTATGGAGGCTGACAAATCCCAAGATCTGCTGGGTGAGTCTGCAGGTTGGAGTCACTTTATGCTTTTGTTCCAGTCTGAGTCCAAGGGCCTAAGAACTTGGAGAATCAGTAGCGTAGTTCCAGTCCAAAGACTGGCAAACTCGAGACCCAAAAAGAACAAATGTTTCAGTTTGAGTACAGAGACAGAAAGAAAGCCAATGTTCCCGTTTGAAGGCCAATAGGCAGGAAGAATTCTCTCTTGCTTGGAGATCAGTCTATTTATTCTATTCAAGCCTTCCATTGATTGGATAGAGCCCACTCGTATCAGGAAGAGCAATTTGTTTTACTCAGTCTACTTATTTAAATGTTAATCTCATCCAAAAACATCCTTACAGTAATACCCAGAATGTTTGACCAAATATCTGGGCTCCCTATGGACCAGTCCAGATGAAACATACAATTAACTATCACGACAAGGAATAGGCCAGCTGCTCATTTTAATTCACTTTGTGAGAATTGTTATTCTTTCCAATCTAAGAGCTGGTGGTGACGTCCTATTTGGGTAATATGTGCTTGTATGCATACAAGGTTATGTGCCTGTAATACATAACATATATGCACATATACATAGCTACAGTTTTTTACAGGAAACACAAGATCTCTGGATCCGAGAACAAACCATTTATCATTCACTGAGCATCTCAGCCATGAGCTTCAATCCCCATTGAGCAATTCAATGCGGGCCTGATATCACCCCGAACATGCAGCGGAATTTCATCACAGGAAAGGAACCTTTAAATTATGAAACTCGGAGCTTTCATAGGTTGCTCACACATTTGTTCACTTCCCCTCCAGAGAAGGAGTGAGACCTTTACTCTGGAATGTAAACAAATCTTCTCTGGAGAGGAGAGAGAAAGGTCTCTACCTTTTCTTCACTATCCTGGAGTTAAAAAAAAAAATGGTGCCAAGAAAAGTTTTTTTTAAAAAATGGTGCCAGTGGAGGCGAGTCTATAATTTCTCCAGAGCAATACACTGTCTGTCACTTCCAAGTCATGTTTGTCTTTCAAACTTTAAATGCAATGATGTTTCCTGATTTCCTCAGAGTGATTATTAATTACTAAGATTTCAGTTCAGTTAGCAAAATAATCATCTGTAAGATGCTAGAGATCTTTATAAAAATCATAAATAAAGATTTGTTTTTCTTCAGTTAGTTTTCCTAATCCTTTTCCCCACTGATGTGCAATGAATGTAGGTGGCCTTTGGAGGTTCATCTGATTTCTTTCAATAGCTTAGCTGAGAGCTGGCCTAGCCGGACTGAGCCATCAGAAGGATAGCAAAGCCTTTGGTTGATGTCAACATTCTTGGTAGACAAGGTTGTTCCTAGTGTCCAATATGCACACTCCCTAGAGCTTTTTTTGTTCCTAGAGGTTCCTTGAAAGATATATTTACTGCAACTTAGAAAACTTAGATGTTCCCAACCCTTCCTAGGCTAACTTACAAGTAGGTACTATGGTGTGGGGGTAGGACTCATTATTGTTCTTAGAGTGCTTTTTGACTGCCAGCCAAGGCAGGCCCTTCTCTGCTGGGATCTTGTCCATGGTAGATACAGAATATTTATGCCAGGAATGTTCTGTGGAATAATTGAGAGGTCAGGGCTGCATGCTTTTGCTACTTCTCTGTTTTTAAATTTTTTCTCCCCATGAACACAGTTCTATATCTGTTCTGTGCATTGCTGGTTGTATATAACCAAGACCACTCGGCAAGACAGTAAATAGTGCAGGTCTGTATATTTTGAATGTCAAAGTAAGTTTTTTCTTTGTTTTTCCCAGTACCTTTTTCTAGGAGGCATTTCCTTGTGATCAGAGAGCCCATATTCTTCCTCTTCAGGCTGAAACTGCTTCATTCTACTTACCCTAAATGGAAGTAATGAAATTACTGTTCCCGCTGATACTCTCATTGAAATACTTTGTCATTTAGTTTTCATCAGTTTCTAGAAGGTTCTATGAGTGAGAATTCATCCTTTTGATGGTCCAGTTTTGTGGAGTATGATTTTTTTAAGTATAAAGTTTTTCTTCTTTATGATTACAATTAAGGGCTATCTAAATGTGCTAGAGATAACTGAAACAAAAATCTGTATCATAGCTCAGACTTAATATTCTTCTAACAGAAAATATACTTAAAATGCTAATGCACTCACTGAGCAGGTGGTGTTTGATAGCATTACAAAGAAGTATCATGATAATCATGTCTGCCCAGTAGAAAAGAGGAAGGCCCACTTTTCATTTTATATCCCAAAGTGGAAGCTATTTTTTCTGTGAAAAGGAAAGGATTTATACAATTTTTCCACAGTGGCAGCCAGAGTAAAGGGACTAACTTAAGTTTAGAGCATAAAGGCAACTTGCCCAGGACCACGGAAAGCTCAGCACAGCAAAATAGATGTTGCCAAAGACAGAATCTCTCAAGCAGAAAGAGAGGCTAGACCTGAGTCCCAGCAGCATATGTACAGACACATTTGCAGAATGTTTGAAGAAAGAATAGCCCTTTTAACAATAATCTTCAGTTCAGGAAGTGCATGGAATTATAATATTCCTCTTGGTTCCTAAAACCTAGTATAGTGGCTGGGTCACGGTAGGTACTTGACAAGCGCCAGCTGAATGAATGAATGAATGAATGAACCTGAACATACGGCCCAAGGGGTAGCTTGTTTCTCAAGAGAGATTATTCTAAATTCCTTACCTTTCTTAGGCTACATGTTTGGTAGCCTCATTCTTAGTGATAAAGTAAACTTCACCATACACCTACTCTTCCAGGAACAAGTAACCCATCATTGATCCCTCATTACTAGACCAGGACCAGGACCAGAAAGATCTTGGATTGATAGTATTGTTCTAGGAAAGCCACAGAGAATCCTGGAGGACCAATTGGTTGGGGTGAGTTAACACAACTAAGTGATTCATGAGTAAGGCTGTAGGAACATTCTGGACTCTGGCTAAACTTCTACTGCTATAGTTGAGTCATTCTGAAATTTCAGTGTTGGCCTTGGCAGCAGTGAGTAAGGCACCCTCCCATAAGGAGTATATGTATGTGTGTGTGTGTGTGTGTGTATGGGTAGTTGGGACATAATTGTTGCTATCATTCCCATTGAGTTGCAAGTCATACCACTCTTGAGTACTTGCTATTCTCCCTCACCTTCCTGAAAGCATTGGTTTCTCCTAGTGTAAGTTTTTTATTGAGTGCCATCTGGGTGCCAGGCACTGTTCTAGGCTGTTTCTAAGGCATTTGCAATCTTGTGTAGTGGGATAATTAGATAAGATAATATCAGTTAATGACAAATCCCATGAAAAAAACTTAGAAAGGATAGAGAATAACACGTGGAATAAAATAAAGAATAACACTAAATAAGGTGGTTAGAGAGTCCTCCTTAAGCTGGTGCCATTTGAATGGTGAGGAGACATCCATGGAAATGTATCTCAGATGAGAGATTGGGTAGCACCAAGGCCTGGGATGGAAGCAGCCTTCTAAAATGCCTCTGACTGCACTACCATTCCTCTACATGCACCCAGCACCCAGCACTGTCTCCAGCCAAAGCTCATTAGTGCTCCACCGGCTTCCAGGAATCTTTTCCATGACACCTACCCTCCCAGTCACAGAATCCACCCACAGATGAAGTTTTCCAACAGGAAGTGGAAGAGTTGCCCCATGTTAGGAGCACAGAAGTGTCCCCATCAGGCAGTTGCTTTCCTCTCAAAGACTGACCCTTCTGTAAAACTTAGTGAGAGGCTGTACTCTCCTGGATGCTGTAAACTAGGCTAAATGCTGTCCATTCTGCATCTCATTGGAGTCTCACAACCCCTTTGAAATTGTTTCTATTGTTGATTTCCTTTACTGATAAGGAAAGTGGGGGCAGGGGGGAGGTTAAATAATGTCAAGAGCTCAGAATAATAAGTGGATGGGGCTGACATGGAAAGCCATGTGATTCTAGCATGTGTTCTTTTAAGTAACACATAATTCTCTTATGAGTGAAGCCTAGAGAAAGGTTCCTTCAATGCTCCCTTCCTCTCATGGGAACCTAGGTTCTCTTTCAGTGTCATATCCACTGCCCCTAATTCCAGATCTTCCAGATCTTAGTGGAAGTTGGGTTTTTCACTAAAACATAACCTTATTCATATCTAGAAGGATATTGTGCCATGTATTTAACTACTGTCTCTCAGATTCAAATCCATTCTTCTGCATTTTTCTTTGGGATGCTGGGATTCTGATTCAGAGAAACACTTTCCCCAAACAACTTTGCCACCTAGTTCTGCCAACAAGAGGCACTAAGCAGTGGATTGCAACCATCAGTCTGTGTCAGAATACCTTGGGAACCTTTGCAAGCTATAGATGACTGGGCCCATACCTCGACAATAGTTTTCAAGTGGTCTGGGGAGCCTAGCTATCACCATTTAACCTCTTTCACAGGTCATTCTAACACCCCAACAGGTATCAGATCTACTGCACCAGAGGGAGATTGGAAAGCAGGAAAAGGAAAGCAGAGAAAGGGACTTCCTTCTTTCTATTTGTTTGAGGTTCCTGATGTCATGGCCCAACACTGGCACTTGACGTCAGCAACATCAGTGGTTTCAGTGTCCAGCCAGGCAACTATACACTGTAGATGAGGCATCCCCTGTCAGGAAGGGCAGCCCCAGCTACAGCACAACATCCAGTTATCCTGAGCTCTAATGGTTCCAACTGGATTCTGTGTTAGTTTTTCCACCTTTAACACTCTCTTAGCAGATAATCTCCTCAAAGAAGGAACACCAAATACTGCTCCTACATTCTAAGGATATAAAGCCTTATCTGCCTCTGTCCTTACCTTGACCTGTCTCAATCCACCTCATTTTTACAGCTACCAGTTTCCCAGCAGTGATAGAAGTCACTTACTACAAGGGGCATGTCTGCCCAAGCTGCTTCCACTTGGACTGTTTTGGAGAATCTAGTCCCTTCCTCATTCCATGGGGACTAGAAATTACTAAGAATCAATAGGACAGATAGAAAATAAGAATGTTGATCCAGAAGAGGGAAAATTGCTGAGAGCTGGGTAGTCCGAGAAGGCTTCATGGAATGGAGGTTTCGGCTGGGTCTTGTATGGGTAAGTGGTTTTGACAGGCAAGGGGAGGGCATTCCAGGCCATGGGAAATAGAGGGGGAAAGTTGGGGACAAAGGCAGGATGAAAATGTTGTCTTCTGAGGAAAATCAGCAGATCAGTCTGACAGATATATGTGTGGGGCAAGAAAGGGAGGAATAGCGAGTGTAGGGTAGGAAAGGTTAAGAGTGTACGACTCAAAAAGGGCTCCATATTTCAAGCTAAAAGGTGAGACTTTATTCTGTGAGTGAGCATATGAAATTTTCAAGTAAGTTTCACAACTAAAACAAGTCCCTTAACAAAACAACAGGATATGATTAACGCAATCAGTAAAAAAAAATCCAAACTTCTTACCATAGACTCCAAGACCCTACATGATCTGCCTACCTCCCAGTGTCGTCTCTCCCCAAGGAAGGCTGTCAGTTGGGAGGCTTCTTCCATCGACTTTTCAACAGCTTGGAGACAAATCCCTTCCTGATCAGAATGGGGTATTGCATCTGGATTAGGTATCACAGTGTTCACCACACACATCAGCTTCTGGTTAGTGTTTACCTTGAGCTGTAGGAAAAGGGATGGAGAGATGTGGAACATTAATTGGACATTTCTTTTAAAGAAAGAAAAGACTAGAAAGTGATCTAGAGCAAATATGGCAAATATGGCAAACTGCTAACAAAGGCAAACTGCTAACAAAGGCAAACTAAGGCAAACTGCTCTTAGATTTACTGATTGACTCATTTCATTACTGAAATCAAGACTCATTGGAGTCCATTAAATTATTTTCTCTGCTTTTCAATATGCTTGTATACTCGGAATATTTTATACTTATTAATATTTCAGTGTTCAGTCAAACACATTTTGATCAAATAGCTAAGTAGAAACTATTAGCAACAAAGCAAAATGATTCATCCTTATAATCAGTATCACAGCCATTCATAAGAAACTAATATTCTTCCCAATTTCACTTTTTCTTTTAATGGATATATCAGAAAATCACAATAATTATTTCTAACTTTGAATTCCATATAACTGGCATGTTTTCTCCCACAAATGTGCTGTGTTCCCCTGGATGGAGCTGTTTACCTGGGGAGAGAAAGGGCTATTACAGGCTGAATGTTTGTGCTCCCCCAAGATTCATATGTTGAAGCCCTAACCCCCGTGAGGGACCTTTGAGAGGTAAGTAGGTTTAATGAGGTCATGATGGTGGGGACACCATGATTGAATTAGTGCCCTCAGAAGAAGAGGAAGACAGAGAGCTCTCTCTCTCTCTCTCTCTCTCTCTTCCCGTGTGAGCACAAAGAAGAGATCATACACGCACAGGAAGGAGGCAGCCACCTGCCCGGCAGGAAGCAGGCCCTCACCAAGAACAGATCAGCCAACACCTTGATTTGGAGCTTCCCAGACTCCGGAACTGTGAGAAATAAGGCAGGCAGACTATAGTATGTCGTTGTAGCAGCCCAGGCCGACTAAGAGAAGAGAGTTGAGGTACAGTGGGGTAAAGGAATGCTTCATCCTTTCTCTCCCTTTAAGACACACACTGTGGCCTCTGCTCCTTAAAATGGAAAAATCCTCCTTCCTGCCATCTGCCCTCTGGTTTGTTGCTGTCTTTTGCTTCTCTTTCTTCTTCCCTTCGGATGCCCCTTTTCCTTATCCTGCACAACACTGTGGGGTGAGTATGTATGTTTAGGATGGGAAGGCAGGAAGCATTTTAATATTTACATTTTCCCCAACTTCCAGAATGGCCAGCAACACTGACATTTGTTTTCCCAGCTCACTCTTTTATGTTAGTAACCAGATATTTTTGTCATCTTCCTTTGCTAGTTCATAAATTACACAGTAGGTACATTGAGTCCCGTTATATCCTGCTTACTTGTGAGTTTCTTTGGTAACCACATAATTATCTTGGGGAATAATCTGTAGTTTTTTCAATGGGCTATAAATATCTGGTATAACAGGTTTTCCTTGAATGTGAGTTAAGGTCCCAGCCTTATGAAAGTGTAATAATTGGCACTTGAAGATGCCACCAACTATTTCATGGACTCATTCTCATTCATCATTGTCAGCTATTTATTGAACACCCAGAGTTCATAATATTGTACAATAGAGCCTAGCACAGGGTCTTAGGCAAAAGACAATAAATCCTGTCAGCTTTTAAAGGGTGATTTACAAGATGCAGTCGCTTAGGGAAAAGTGGGTGCCACTTTTTTTAATAGTTTATTTATTATATGAGAGAAAGAGAGCAGTGGAAGGGCAGAGAGAGAAGGAGAGAGAGAATCTCAAGGAGGCTCCCCACTGTCAGTGCAGAGCCTGATACAGGGCTTGAACTCATGAACTGTGAAATCATGACCTGAGCTGAAATCAAGAGTCAGTCACTTAACCACTTAGTCAACTGAGCCACCCAGGTTCCCCGTAAGGATGCCACTTTTAAGTCAAGTGAAATCTCATAAATTCTACCTTCATTTGTAGGTGTAGTATATGTGTTTGGAGGGGGTGAGAATGTGGTGGGGACAACATGAAAAAATCTGCCTAAAAAGAAGAAATCAACAGTTGAGAATAAATCAAGTTCCACATTTACTTTTAAAGGGTTATTAAACTTTCATTTGAGACTAGTTAGAAATTGGTTAATTCTGCCAGCAGTTACAGGTTTATTTTTTTAATTTGTTTTTTAAAGTTTACTTTTTATTTTGAGAGACAGAGAGAGCAAGCGCACATGTGTGCACATGTAGGGGAGGGGTAGAAAGAGAGAGAGAGAGAGAGAGAGAGAGAGAGAGAGAGAGAGAGAATCCCAAGTAGGCAAATCCTACATGGGGCTCAATCCCATGAACTGTGAGATTATCACCTGAGCTGAAATCGAGAGTCTGACCTATAATGACTGAGCCGCCCAAGTGCCCCAGCAGTTAAAGGTTTAAAGCCTAAAGCCATTTTACTTAATAAGTCTTTTTAACATGGGAGATGAGGAAAAGGACCAGGGTTTAAGTACCTCCAGGTAACTTGTACGCTTGGCGGGGGCAGGAGGGGGGGGCAGGCGGGGGCAGGGGGCAAGAGGTTGATTTGATATTTACCAAGGCTATAGGAAGTCTTTTGAATCATTAATTGGGGGGGGGGGGTCCAGGCCTTAAATGTGGGCCTCAGCAGGGTGTGGTTTTGCAGGATAGGAGTTCTGTTCATTGATGGGCTGGTAATCAGGGTGAGTGCTTGATGTCTTCAAGTAGCACTGAAGGATGGCATGGTCTGAGGGTCTTTGAGTCCTAGATGACCTTGAAATCCTAAAATTCTACATTCTTTTCATTATTTGGAACAATGCAGAGTCCTAAAATAACAACATATGAGAGGTGGAAAGAGATTTGGAGCCTGTAGGGTCCAACCTTTTCATTTTGAAATAAAGAGACCAGGGCCAAGAATGTGAACCAACTAACCCAGGGCGCCTTTGGTAGTACTGCAGGGTCAGGCCTAGAGACTAGCTGGTGGTTCCAAGGCCTGTGTTCTTCCCAGTCATGCACAATAGGGATGGAAGCACGTGCAGCTTCCTGTTCAGAGCACTCCTGGAGTCCAGTGCCAGTATCTTCCTCCTGATTTCTCTCCTAACTGGAAAATGTATATGCATAAAAGAAGTACCTAGAGGGGGGTGGGGAGAGGAATCAGAATTTCTTCTCTAAATCTGTCTTCAGGCATCTACCTGGGTAGACTTTTAATCTCATTATGAAGCCATAACTGGCTGTGATCGAAGTTTATCTTAATGTGGTTATTATAACGGAGTAATATTCTGGTGTGATGAGATCACCTTAATTCACTGTAAAACATCTGTGTGTGGTGCATTGTCTGATGCTCCTGAGTATGAATATTGCTTCTCAAGGTAGAATTCTCAGCATCTCAATTTTCTGTCTGGGTTTTAAATTGTGTCTAATTAAAGGATTTCACATTCCTTCACAATATTGCCTCCTCAAGCAGAAATAAAACGACAGAACCACATTTTGTGTTTTTTCTTATGAAAGACATTCTGTTAATATTTGGGTGGGTTATTTTGCCTGAAGTGTGTTAATTACATTAATTAGCCTTACTTCAAGAACAGTAGCTAGGAGTTGGTGGAATGAGTCTAAGCTGGATCACTGTCATTCGAAAACCTCCTTTCCCCGTTCCCCTACTCCCACCCTGCCCCAGCTTTCCCTACAAAATCACCAGGATATTGGAAAGCCCTACTCACTTGGAATGGCTCTCATGCGTGTTATTTTTGAGTTGAAAGCGCAGACACTACAGGAACAATATTCAATAATTTTATTAATCTCATAAAGAATGATGAAGCTCACAGGATGAGAGCTCCTCAGGAATCATGGACACATTATACAGGATTCTAATCTTAATGAGCAAGGCCACACTGTTCTCTTATTTTCTCCCCATGTGTATTCTCAGGGTCACCTACCTGGAAAAGGGAAGAAAAAATAACACTCTGTGTGGTGATAGCACCAAGCAGGCTGGGGACAGTGAGATTTCAACCAACTTTATTGAAGCAGAAATACTGTGGGCTAACCTCACTCCCCAGACATCACAATTTTGTGGAAACTAGAAAGGACCACACATTTTTTTGTACCCTGGCTGCTGATGGAAAACATTACAAAATCCTGAAAGAATAAAGAACTTGCCGATGTAAACTCTATCACCGTTTCCGCAGCAGCCATGCCCTATGGACTCTGACAAGGGTCACCTCCTATTAAAGCAGGCAAGGAAAAACAATCGTGATGCCAGGTCTCTATTCAAACTTTGCAAAGGTCATTGCCCTCATTCCGGCTCTCAATGAAATGCAGAGATTGTATTTTATCCTCTTGCAGATTCAGTGAAGCCGTCTGCCAGGAAAGTGCTTCTCAGGCCTCAATGTACACATTAAATCATTTGCGGATCCTGCTTAAAAATACAGATTCTGGTTCAATAGGCTTGGGGGATGGACCTGAAATTTTGCATCTCTACCAAGATACCAGAAAGCCGATGCTGTTAGGGCATAGACCATACCTTGAGCAGCAAGAGTCTAGGACAGTGGCTCTTAAAATTTTTTGATCATGACCAACAGTAAGAAATATGTTTTATGTTATACATTATATTTATGCATCTTATGCCGTAACTTTATATGCATGCATGTTATAGTCTGAAAATGGATATAAATGGATGAAAAACAGAAACAGCAGCTTCGTGGAACAATTCTTACCTTTACTAGCTGTGACATTTGTGAAACTAATTTTATTTCTGGAAATACCCCTGGTTTAGTTGGTGGTTACATGAACCTACACAATGCGATAAAATTGCATACATCTATACATATACACATTCAAATAGGTTCATGTATTGTAAAATCTGTAATGTCACGCAATCTGAATAGCTCTGAACATTGTCCTATGTCAAGACCCTGGTTTTGACATTGTACTAGTCACGCGAGATGTCAGCATTAAACACCGGAAAGGGTCCGTGGGGCCTCTCTGTGAATTTCTTTGCAACTTCCTGTGAATCTAGAGCATGAGTGGAATGTGAAGAGGAAAGGAGGAGACTGGGAAGAGGTTTTCTGAGGGCCTGTTAGGTGGAGGGGGACACAGATAAAGTATCACAGCGCGAGGGGGTAGCCCACAAATGCAGGGGAAATAAGAAACACCAGTATCCACTGGCGGTCCAAATTTTTGTCTCTTGACACTTCCAGCCTTTCAGAGTGGAGCCCATTAAGAGTTTTGTTTTTGTTTTCATTTGAATGTGTTTTTTAAAATCTGTGGTAATGCAGTGTAAACACAGAGCCCAAGAGGATTTGAAGATGTTTGGAGAGAGAGAGAGAATCTTCGGGGGCTCTAGAGCATCCAGAGTGGGAAATACTTAAACAAAGGCAAGCCTGGGAGAAGGGGGTCAGGACTTGCCATGATTATTAGCCCCAAATTCAGACTGAAGGAATCCAGGAGGCAATTTTATGTATTTAACTTGTCGGGCATTATAACAGAGCAGCAGTACTGTGCCAACCACAGAACTGTACAGCCTCATTTTTCTCGGGGTAATATAAATCACAAGAAAAATACAGAGGAAGGAAAGGCTTATTCCTTGGCCAGAGGCTTGTGAATGTAGAATGCGTGAGGGATGTATCTTAATTTCATCAACTACTACCTCAATGTCACCAAATGCTGAAAATATGAATCATACAATTGTTTCAAATTAATACCTAATTGATCTGTCCAAATGTAAGAGTGAACTTATACCATCTTCGTAAGGCTTCCTTTCTTCATTCACTTCTTTTTTGCTAAGATGCATAGTCCTTTTCTAACTAGATAATTCCGAAGCATTAGCTTGCTCTTGTAATCCAATTGCAGGTAAATCAGAGATATCTGCAAAGTCGAATTTGGAAGAGAAGAAGGTTTTTTCTGTATGGCATAATAATTCATTTCAATTAGCATGATGAAACAAACTGCAGAGCCATTTTTCACTGAAAATGTTGTGGTGGAGTTCAGGGAAATATTAAAGACATTTCTAGAAGCACAAACAAGCTTACACATGCACTTAGTTGCCCTAAGGAAGAAGAGAAGATTACAAATTATCTCATCATACAGATTAGAGTGCTCTGTCCTCTTCAACACTTTAGGTGAAACAGAATCATCTGTGATTTATTTATAGTCATTCACCGTGTGATCCCAGGACATGTCCCATAAAGCTATCCTTTTACTTGCATTATTTTTCTTTAATGCACTTATCTAAGGAGAAGATAAAATAGAGTCTATTGTGGGTTTTAATAAAAATGTGATAGATAGAAAAATATCCATAAGAACAGATATTGCTTCCAGGAACTGAATGATATTGAATAAAACTGATATAATTAAGGGTTACCAAGAAATTTCTGATACGAGCTTACGGGGATTTCAAATTTTGTAAATAGGAAATGTAGAAAAATCAATCTATGAAAGATAGAGGTTGTTTCCTATGTGAATGCGCAGGTCTGTGAAGCCTGAATGTGTTCGGCCAAATGACTTGGAACAAACTAAAGAATGAAGTAGAAGGAAGCTAAGAGGAGCTGTAAAACTAATTGGGGTCCAATATGTTTTGGGCTGCATTTAATTTTCTTGAGGGGAAGAGAGGTCAGGAATGGAATGAAGCCAATGAGAAGGGGAATAAGACTCACAGGAAAAAGTGAAAAAGCAAAATAGCCAACATTGAAAGGTCAGTGAATATCCTAGAGACAGGAAATGAACTTTAAACAAAATAGAAGGTAGTATTTCTATCTGTGTTTAAGAGTTGTTAAAATTGCTATTTAAAAAGGCAACGTCAATCGCCAGGTGTTGCTTGCATAGAACCTAGTTTGGGTATGTGTTTAACTTATTAGAAATATCAAGATCATAGATATTTTGCCCTGGGCAATAAAATAAATATTTAAACTCACAGCAAAATGCTTGCTATTTACCAAGACTTACTTCCTATTTTACTGTAATATCTCTTCTGGAAAGAAAACAGAAAAAAAGAAAAAAAAAAAAAAAACAAAACCCAGCTCCTGAATCATCTTTCCTAAGAAGTCTTCATTATGCTAATGACTATTAGTATAAAACTTTGCCCATAAGTGTGAAATCAAATAAGGTAATTTTCTTCTTTTGTTAAAAAGCTACTGCCAGTCAAAACCCTTTGGGGTTGATATTTTACATGCAGCATTTTATACAGGGAAAACGTGATTGCAAGTTTGGTTGGTAGTCTTTTGCATCCACTCTCTTAAGCAGTAGCAATGACTGAATAATGCAAATTCTGAATTAGCATCCAAATGCTTTCCAAAGTAAAACTAAAGCAAATAATTGCTGCTCTGAATTGCCACATCTAAAGGCATCTTTTGTTTCCACAAAGCCTGAGTTTTAAAAATAAATGTTCATGGTCCTATTGAAGGTTAATAATCATTAAAATTAACAACAATTGTTAGGAGGAATAATCTCCTTGAGGAGGCATTCATAATTGTGGTGTATTGGTGCCCATGTCTTCTCCTGCCTTCCTGCCTGATGCTATGAGATTCTGGGAAAGACCATATGATGTAGCAAGATGATGCTGGGGTAACAGACAGTATAAACAGGCTTGTAAAACTCAAACAGGTCGCCAACAGACCGGTGTTGTGCCTAGAGCTTCCAGTAACACTCATGTTCTCTCTTCCCCCCGCCCCCCCCCACAAGCATTCTGTTAAGCTTTTCCTCATATATCACTATTGCATGTAAATATTTGGACTGGCCCTTTCTGGCACTATACACCTATGTTATGCTTTTAAAACTGTGACTCGTCCTCTTCCACCCACTTGTGGAAAAGACTGTTTTGCCTACATTTTCCCCCCAGTCACACGTATTCTGAATTTTTTTGGCATTGCCGCACAACAGTTTGCTCTAATTTGGCTCTGCAATGGAGTGTTACCAAGGCTTCCTTCCCCCCTCCCTCTAAGTAGAGGAATGAGTTGGAGTGTGTGCTATACTTTGCTGTGTTGGCAAGAGAGCAGGAGGGTCAGAAAGGAACCAGGATGTTCTTTACCCAGGCATGTGGCACTCCCGGCCTTGCTTCCAGAAGCTAAATGGGAAGTTGGACTAGGCTACCACTTCAATGGAATACTGGCCCTGGTGGCATTCATTATAAAGACACGCACCCCAAACTCTCCATAAGTGCTTAAGGGCAGCAATTTAATTGTTGAGGGGACAAAGGGACTTGCCTTGAAGTTGTATTTGTTCCACAAGTGGGCTTTTTTACTTTGATTGTATGTTTATTTAGAAGAATGATGAGGTTTGTGGGGGGAGGGGGAGTTAAAGACCTAGAGGTTTCCCCTCTCCACCCCACCACTGCAAAATAGATTCCCTCAACCCCAGATTCGGCCTGCACAAAAATTTAGCGACATGTGTTTATAAGGTGCTTGAACTAGGAAAATGCAAAGACTGTTTACAAACTCTACATATTTTCCCCCTTCGATCCCTTGTCAAGCACATGAATGGCAAACAGAAAGAACTTATCTGAAAAATCAGCAGGGTAGCACTAGCTGGAATGTAATTTTACAAAACCTGGCCATCTTTCAACAAGAGTGGGTGGATTTTTAGCGCTACAAATGTTTGTGTATTATGAAGTATTTGCCATGGTGACAAAGCTGGGAGAAACATCCCATTAGCCACAGACGGGCTACAGATTGTTCTGATTATCCATGTCCAAAATTCAGTCTGGCTATGTCTTTGTGTTATTTTCAGTGTTTATAAGTGCTCCATTCTTTTTTCAACATACTAACCTACACGTATGTAGGTATTTAATTTAAAGTTACCTTTAAGCATGTTGGTAGGGCTTGTTCGTATGACCTGTGTGTAGATTATGTGTGTGTCATCATTACACTTACAGTGGACACGCGTATAGTGTTAAAAAGAATAATCTCTGAAAGAATGAAAGACTTGTGAAAAGTATCCTGGAGCACTCATTAAAAATAAAAAAAGGGTCACGGAGAGAGAATTTGAACAAGGAGCAATGAAATGTCTGCACTAATTTCTTTGCAGGTATTTCTGACGATTGATTTCAGTTTTAAAAATGATAGCTTCTATTTTTAAAAGTGACTTTTACCTCAAGTACATGGGGAGAAATGTGAATTATAAATAGCCAACAGAAAATATGCCACTGCATGTAAAGAATCCACATTTTTCCTCTTCCAAACACTTCCCTGCTAAGAAAAACATGGGAAGAAAATTTTAATGACTTTTGTTGCCCCTATTTTTGGGCAGAACGTTTATAAGCAAGTGGTGTTTTATGTAGTGGAATGAATCGCCATGCAATAAAACCTAGCATCCGACAGAAGTGCTTTGAAGTTACCCATGGCTGGGCAAGGTAGAAGGCAGGCAGCATAAGGGGAAAATTTTGATAGACAAGAGAGAAAGAACGAAAGAACGAGAAAGAAAGAAAGAAAGAAAGAAAGAAAGAAAGAAAGAAAGAAAGA
>NW_024412395.1:42705475-42931030 GCF_014898765.1 Herpailurus yagouaroundi
AGAAAGAAAGAAAGAAAGAAAGAAAGAAAGAAAGAAAGAAAGAAAGAAAGCAGAAAGGAGGAAAAACAGAAAAAGAAAAGCTTTAGGGTCATATAAAGGTTAAAGAAAATAGGTCACAGAAAATTAAGCCTTATCATCTGAGTCGCATTGCCGCTAAATTGACCCACAGTGGAAGCAGGAACAGTCTGAAGATTTAGTGAAAAGACATTACACAATTAATTCTGCCACTGCCACATCTCTCAAACTTTCTCTTACTTTTCCGGATGACTTTTAGTGGAGGTGCCGCCGATGTTTCTTTCTCACATAAACAAGGAAAAACAATTCTAATTTGCTTATTTATCATTCAGTTTTTCAGGGCAGGCGATATAGTAGATCATTTCATGAAACAAGACTGAGGAGAGACATTTTAATGAGGAAGTAAAATGCCTATTACAGGTATTTTGAGCAAACAAAGTTTTGCTGACTCCTTCCAAAAACTGTGCTTTCTCGATTCATTTTGAAAAGTACTAATTCGAGTGCACATCTGTGCAAACTAAATGGTTGTTTCAATAAAATATAGTAAGATTTTCATACTCTCTAAATATGCTTGTGTTCAAAAGTAGATGTACCAATACATTATACAATTTTGGAAATGGCAAATTAAAGAAACTTAGTTTTATAAAGGCAAAGGGTTCTAAAGTCTTGTTTCTAGGCTATGGAATGGGTCTGTATTAAGCATTTCTAACAATCTTATTTCCAAGATTGGTCTGTGTTTGGAGGTCTGATTCTAACACCAGTTATATTTGTTCTTGCCAATATGCATTGGGACTGTACATTCACGACTTCAGCACGTAAGCATCCCAAGTTCCTAACACTACTAAACAATCTCAGTGACCAGGCAGCAGAGAATAAGAATGGGTCACGGGCATCGGGGGCAGTATTTTACTTAGTATTTGGCCATCATCATTTATTTCTAGCCTACATTTGCTTTGGAGTTCACATTTGGCATTTTCCAAAAGACAATCTGGACCACTGCCCTCCAAACTTGAGCTGAGGCATTCGTTGGGGCTTTCTCTATCATATTTTGCTCATGACTAAATAAAACTAGACAGACATAAAAGGCTAAATTCCTGACACATCTCTTATAATGGCAAATTTTCATATTTAAAGAATGCCTGGCACATATTTGTGTTTCAATGGAGCGCTACACATCTGTTACTTATTTTGGAGCAGCCTCTATCACATATGCAAAAGTCTTTTGCAGATAAATTACTGCATTTCAATCTAAAATTACATAAAAAGGATTTCATTCTTTAGAAGAAAATTCTTTACACAGTTATCACAAAAGGATCATGAGGGTTCCCCACAAAGGAAATAAGCATCACACTGTGTGTGCATAAATGTGCGATCAGTTATTGGAGTCACTGCTATGATAATAGTATGCATGCTTTCTTTATTTGAGGGCACAGATGCAGAGCAACATCCACTGAGGGTATAGGCAAACAAATGCTTCCTATTTGCTGTACAACTCGGGGCCTAGAATTTATAGAGGTTTCTATTTGGAAGATGCATCAGGTACCCACTTCATCCCGCAACTGCTCTTCCAAGGCTTAGTGAGCATCAGCTGGGAGATACTTGCAAGGACTCTTCCTCTGCGTTTGTATTTCCTGCACGCCAGCTTCTCTGCCCCTCCTTCGCACTCAGTAAGCAAAGTACTATTCACCTACCACCCAAAAGGCAAGCTTTTCAAATCAAAGGGAATTTTAAAACCTTGGGAATAGTTCTAGGGGAAATGGCTTCCATCCCTTCTCTCTACTCCCAAGGGAAGAGGAGCAACTTAGCCGATTGGTGAGATTGGAAACAAGGCCATACTGCTTACTAGAGATCCAGCCTGTTTGAAGTTTTCTGGACCTGACTGCCCACCCACAACCCACATTCTCCCTTTTGCTTCCTGCTTCCTTGTCGACGCTAACCAGAGCTGCCGCTCTGCCCACCAGCAGACACGGTCAATTCGGGGGGGGAGGTAAAGCCTACTGGCTTCATGTTTGAGTCACATTCTCCAGTCCATTACTGGCGAGAAAGCCTATTTTTTATTCCTGTCTGACCTCTTTTATTTACTCATCTACCACAAATTCAGAGAGAAGAAGAGGTAAGTTATCCAGGGTCTTGCAAACACCAAGGGCCCTTAACAGCAACTATCCTACTGTTTCAACGTCTGCCTGGCCACATACCTTCTCGCTAGACCATAAGCAACCTGACAGCAAGACCTGTATGGTTTTTTCATCTTTGTAAGCCCTGGCCTAGCATAGAGCACAAGATTCAATTAATGTTGTTTACATCCATCAATCAATGGCACTAGCACCTAATAAAATAGTAATGAAATGATAACCTAGTTTTAAAAGACTTCACTCAAGCAATTACATCAGCTGTATTAATCATCATCAGAGGGAAAGTGCTATGTTGTTTGAATGATTTAATCTAATGAATATTAGCAAGACTGAAGTGTGAGGGTTAAGGCCCCCTCTTGATACTCCCCCTACTCCCCAGTTCCCTCCCACCACACAACACTATTCTAATTTATAGAATGCCTTACTTTTCAACTAGCCATTGTGGAGATTGAGTAAATAATAAGGAACGGAGTATGTAAATATCTCATATATCAGGAATCTCCAGGATTTTCCTGAAAAATAATACTTTGTCATTTCCCTGAAGTGTTTTCAATTATTTAGGACCCAAGCACTGAGCTGGGAGCTTACTTTCCTACTTCTGACTTCACAAAAAGAAGGGAGGCCCCAGAAGCAAGATGGCATGGATCTCTGAAAGCCTTCACAATCCTCATGGAATTTCCCAAAGTTATACAGACAAGCTTGAAAATATTCTTGACACAAGATTTGAGTCATGCAAAACACCTTTCTCAGAAGTATATGCCGCTTTATGTATGGGCTAATTCAAGCAAGTTGTTGTTCTTAGTAATAAGCATTAAATAGTCATAACTGAACTAGAAAACTTAATTTTAGAGTCACTCTAAAACAAACAGGAGAGTGACCCACTTGAGGGGAACCAAACCAACAAGCATTATAATATCCAGAGAGAGGGTTAAGCAACTGTGAATGGAAAATTACCCTTTTTTGCTTTAACTACTCATGGATGAATCTCCATCTTCCATTTTGTTGTTTTTGCTATTGTTGTTTGGGGGCTTCACATACTTTCTGACAACAGGTGGGTGTGATAAAGACCCTTCATCATTATGCAAACCTGTGATGCACATATTCTCTCTCAGATAATTAGGATAATCAACAGTTAATTTTTTTCTTGTCAAAAGAGACTACTAAATAAACCTTAAAACCCATGAGCTGCACCAATACTTTCTTTCTCTTGTGTATTATGACCCATTAATTTGACTAAATCCACTCAACTAATCCACTAATCTATTTAACTAAATCAAATCTTTTCAATAACTTGTCTCTAGTCCTCTTATTTATTAGAAGCAAGAATGCATTTGGTTATACAGCTTCTGAGCAGAAGAAAAGCTTGAGGGAGTAGAGGTGTTTACCCAAAGAATGCTTTAGGAAAACGGGGGAAAGGCTGCAATCACGGAAGAGGTAATAAGAATAGAAGGGTTTGGAGACTGAGGAAGATGAATGAGAGAGGCCAAGTGTTGAGAGGAAGATGGGAGGCACAGTCAGTGATGGGGACAGGGAATTCTGGGCTGTGACCTGTTGTTAGCAAGGAGGGTTTGGGATTGGCTGACACTGGTGTTCCAAATAGAAGGAGCCACAGATCATTTCACAGCTATAGCAAACTTTCTCCTAGGCCACCTTCATACTGATGTGAGACAGAACTCCAGTTGAGGGAGAAAAATCAAGCCAACTTCTTTGGCTTTCAAAACAAGGTGTCCCTTTTGCTGCCTGATATTGAAAGTACATGTATATGGCTTCAATACAAAGTATATCTACACTCTAGACACTTGTCAGAGAGCTTTACCTGGCCCATTGTGTGTCATTTTATTGTATTTTACTTTGAGTTCTTGTCAGCAGTAACTAAGATATAAATGATAAATAACACAAACTTAAAAACAAACAACCAACCAAAACCCTCCTGCTCTAGGACTGACAGCATGATTAGATATCCCTGGATCAAAAAGAAAATATTCCTTGTACTTTCTTTGCTGTACTTAAGAAGGCAAGAAACTATTGTATATTTTAGAAAGATTTGCATCTACACTTTTACCTTAAAATGTAAAAGTGTTGGCATGAAAACGAGTTGGCTCCAGTTATCTGGAAAACGTGTTTATGTGGAACACTTCATTCCCCAGCAATGTCAACCAAATGATGTGTCATTACAAGAAGCAATGATGCATAACATCAAAGAGAGTTGGACCCACCACATTTCATCACACTTCTGCTAGCATTCCAGAAGACCTTCTTGTTCTGCCTTCTTTACCATTGCTGCAAGAGCTGAATCAAATATCCAGAGCTACCCCAAGGCAATTAAATTGGTAATGTTTTGATTTTTAAATCTCCATTAGAAATTAATGCATGGCAATGTGACAAGAGAAAAGGAAGCAATCATGCGAAAGGCCTAGGTACATCGTGGCATTATCATTTTATATAAATTTACTTACATTTTAAAATAGATAGCAATGAGTCACTTGAGCAAAGATAGTGTGTCTTGGTATTACAGTGTTACTGAGCTTAATGCTGAATATCTTTTCATCAGCCACAGAAAGCAAGGGAGAGGGCTGGGTTGCTTTTCATTGACCTCCTAGGCATTATTCAGGACTACGGCCACATCATGCAAATATTTAATCAGTCCCTGAAAATCATCAGCAAGAGGCAGCATTCTTCGTTATTACCAGCATTGCTGTAATAGTACTCAAGAAATATAGAGGGGCACAGTAATCCCCGTCCCTCAGCTATACTACTGGGAATTCTCATTCCATCAGCAAAATGTGTCTGCCAAAATCAAGATATAAGGTCTTGCAGATCATTTCATTTGCAAAAACATAAAAAAAGGACTAAATGATGGACAAAAACTATCTTGAAATCTTTTATTGGGGCAGGGAGAATGGAGATTCTCTCAAATAATCCCACTTCCAGGGAAGACACTTTTTAAACCCATGGTATATGAATTATAAATTCAGGGAAAAAAATTAATCTGAATTCCAGCAAAATCAACACTGGTAGAATTCAGAATTTGTATGAGAATGAAACTAGCCTCAAAGATGGTTAATTATGTTTAAAGAATAAATGATTGAGAGAAAAATTGCCACATGTTCGGCTGTATAGGGAGAGGATTTGTGCTGACAACTCAAATAAAAGGGGGGATGGAGACCAAATGTCCAGGGAGAAACCAGGCCATGGCATCTGAGCCAGCTGGTCTGCAGGTCAGGAGAGTTCAGTCTACAGGACTGACTTCCTAAGAATCACCACAAGTTAAGGACCTCGAGTATTTAATTGGCAAGCCAGGCAGCCTGGATTAGTCCACAGCAAAGAAGAATAGTCCTTTGTCTTCCCATTTAAGATAGACTCCTGGATGAGGCTCCAGAAAGGGCCAAAGGTAACTTACAAAGGGTTTTTGCTACCCCGTAAACATCCCCGTTGTAATGAGAATATAACAAAACTCTCATAGCGTCAACATGTCATTATTTTTTCTGGACTATCCGGGATACCCTCTCCAGACCACCATGAACCATGAGGGTACTTCAGACAAATACAGGGGCTTCAGGCCCCAAATCTCAGGACCCCTCTTTTTCATGGCCTTCTTGCAGGTTTGGGCAAAAGCTTTGGGCAACCATGTCAGATAGGGAATAAAAGGGGAAGGCAAGGCTATGTAAAAAATAGGGTTTGCAAATTCAGAGAGCTCTGTTGACCATGAATCCACAAATGCAGACAGGTCACTTAAGAATAAGGAGAACAGGGCTAGCCTGGATGGCTCATTGGTTAAGTGTCTGACTTTGGCTCAGGTCATGATCTCGTGGTTTGTGAGTTCAAGCCCTGAGTCAGGCTCCAAGCTGATAGCACAAAGCCTGCTCAGGATTCTCTCTCTCTCTCGCTCTCTTTCTCTCTCTCCCTCCCTCTCTGTCTCTCTCTGTCTCTCTGCCCCTCCCTTGCTCATTCTCTCTCTCAAAATAAATAAAGAAACTAAAAAAAAAAAAAAAAGAATATGGAGAACATACAAACTGATCTGCCCAGGACAGTGCCAATTTATAGCTTATATCCTAGAATAATTGTAAATAGTGCCTCATTACCCTTAAATATCCAATTTGGGTTCTATATTATCTGGCATGCTATTAGAGACACCATTTACAAAAATTACCTTCTGGCTGAAAAAAATGTAAGCAAAAAATACAGATAGCTAAAATAGGTTCTCTTCAGTAAAGAATCAGCTCTCATAAATTGGTAATAAAACGTAGGGTATTAGAGAAATGTTGACCCTTTTAAAAGTTCTATCTTAATTTCTTCATCTTTGTGTGGGCAGTAATGGTAGTAGTGGGGGGAGGTGTGGTATGAGTATGTGTGCATGTGGCGGTGTGTGTGTGTGTGTGTGTGTGTGTGTGTGTGTGTGTGTGTGTGTAATTATTAACGCCTCTTGAAAGGCCTTAGGGCCCTATAAGTAAAGATTTCATGCAAGGTAGTATTATTACAACTTGTCACAATTGATTAAAAAGAATTAAAAAGCAATAATATAAGTTCATTTGAAAAATTCCCAAGCAAAGAGCTAGTCAGGGAAATGGGGGGAGGAGGTAAGTTTGTAAATGGCTGTCAGACATCTCTTCTGTCTGACAGAGAATATAGAACTGCTCTGTGTGGGACCGAACACCCGGGCATATACATACACCCACAATTAACCAAAACCCCACAGGTGTATCAGGGAACAATGAGAAAGTAAACATTTTGTTTAGTGTCTTTGTTTTTTAATTGAGGGGGTGGCAGCAGGTTTAGTGGGACATTATGAAAATTGTGGCAAGGGGAGAAACCTTAACAGCTTTTCGTTCTTTGCAAAGGATGTTCTGCTTTGCCCTGGAGAGTGGGCTAAACTGATAGCAGATCAGACAGCTAAACTACCAGATCAATGTGGGATCGAAGAGTCAATGGTGGTGCTTCAGAGCCCAGAAGCAAAGCAGGAACGCTGCTCCTGGAAGCAGAGAGGTGAGATGGTGAGCCTGTTTCAGAGTCTTGCTGGGATCTCTTTCACATCCCCTAGTCATTCTGTAAATCACAACTAGCGTGGAAACCACTTTACAATAGCCGTTTTATTTCTCCTTTTGTGTCTATTGCTAAAAAAATGCAAGAAAACCTTGTGAACTATAACATGAGAGGATCTAAAATGATGGTGATTTTGTTCCTCTTCATTCAAGAGGTGGGAATAAGCCCAGGAAAGGGTAACAAGCAGAGTGGGAGGTGGGAGGCCCCATTTATTTCCTCGTAATGGCTCCAGCCTAAGTTGCCTTTTATCCACTTAGGCCCACACCACAAGTTCACTCTGGAAATCTCTTCAGTTTGGCTACGTGCAGATGTAATCTGACCTGCTCTGGGCAGTCCTAATTGCAAACACATTTCTCTCCTGTGGCCATTCCTAAGCAAGCGATGGTCAGAGACTTGCCAGGGTTTTCTGGCATCTTTTTCCTTCTTTGTTTCCAAATCTGCGTTTTTCTATGAGAAAAGATGCACGAGAGATTGTAAACAGGATAATTATATGGCAATATGATTTCCAATGCAGGCTTTCCTTGTGGATTATTTCGAATGTGTAGGGGTTTGTTTTGGTATGTTGTTTTTTTTTCCATTCTGCCTGTGAGTCAGGGAGATAAAATGTTGTTTTGAAAGCACCAGTATATGGATCCACTAGGAGCCTCCTACGATGTTGTTCAAAACAATTTGCGAGAGATTATTGAAAGGAACAGCAAACAAGAATGAGAAAGAAGAGCAGGGTAAGGTGCGCAGGTCTCCAGCAGTCAGCCAGCATCACCATGGACATGGGGTCTGTGCAATGTGTCCTCTTTTTTCTAGAATAGTGTGGAGAAAGAAGAAAAACTATGCACAGGGGCGCCTGGGTGGCGCAGTCGGTTAAGCGTCCGACTTCGGCCAGGTCACGATCTCGCGGTCCGTGAGTTCGAGCCCCGCGTCCGGCTCTGGGCTGATGGCTCAGAGCCTGGAGCCTGTTTCCGATTCTGTGTCTCCCTCTCTCTCTGCCCCTCCCCTGTTCATGCTCTCTCTCTGTCCCAAAAATAGATAAACGTTGAAAAAAAATTTATAAAAAAAAAGAAAAACTATGCACAAACAGCTGCAAGTTTAGATATTACAAAGTTACCAAGTTATCCTGTCTGAGATGACAATGTTTTGGGTGGGGGAGGGGTTGAATGTGAGTCTTTGAAAGGACGTGTCCTCCTGTCCTTCCCCTATGTCTCCACTAAACTCTCCACTGCATTTTGTCAAGTCAGATGGCTCAGAATCTACAGATAGATGGATGGGGTAATGTCAAACACATGCCCACCCTTCAAGTTGCACACATAGACACAGCACATTTATTTATTGTGGTACATAAAGTCATGATTTGTGGCAGTTTGAGCTAAGGGGCACATGAGGGCCCCCATGGATGGCCATGCAGGCTGTGTGGCCCAAGTCCAGGCTGTACTGGGCACATGGACTTAGGGTGGAATTGGTGTGCCCCAATTCCCCAGCAAAAAAGCTGGGGATGATCTGTCTTTTGTGCCTAACACACTGCCTACCATTATATATTAGGTGCCCAATAAATTTTGTTGAAAAAATTGCTAGTCTGCCACCAGAAGGTTGAGCTTTTTAATCATCAAAGTACCCCCAAAAAACATACTATTGATTCATTCTTCCAACAGCCAGGGACACAGGAATAAAGGAAGTACCGTCCCACTCCCGGAAAGCCACAGTTTAAGGAGAAAAGCATATGTACAAGAGTAATGTGAAGAGAGAACACTGATCACCCAGAGAGAAATTAGGAAAGTTTTGACATAGAAGATGATCTTGGCAAAGCAGACTTTGCATTCTACAATCCCAAATATCAAAGAAAACAATGCCAATGTCTGATCTCTAACATTTCCTTCATTTTCAGGAAGAGGGATAGATTGACACGTTGGAAAGGAAGGATTACTCCAGATATATTAGAATCTCTTCTAGTTGTGAATAATAGAAACTACCATAATCTCCCTATGTATCTCATTCAAATGTAACAGGTTCTTTTGTTGAAGAAATCTTCTTTCAGACATTGTGAGATAAGCCTCATAGTAAAGAGTCAGGCAACTGTAGACTGATGCTTATTAGCTGAGGGGCCTTAAGAACAATATTTATTATATGTGGCGGTCCCTTAACCATCAAATGGAGATAGTATATGTCAAGTGTCCATGAATGCCATCCCCACTTTTACCATACCCCACTTGAAGATGCACTTGGCATATTGAGGTGTTTGTAAATAACCTACTTAACCATTAGAATGGTTGGTAACCTTCACATGTAAGCAAATGCAGCGAAGATTCTTAGATCGCTCATAGTTTGCCTCTTAATCTTCTCAAATGTAAAGAGGAGCAACACTATTTCTTTTTCAAGAGCTTCCTGAGGGAGGCATTGAGTGACACTAAAAAACATCCACCTGAAATATCAATTGTTTACCATTCTTCAAATAAAGAGAATCTTAATATTATCCATAACCACATCAACAAGTATTAACTGACAATGTATATTTTTGTAACCAATAATATTCTTTAGGCACTCCACTGATAACATTAGTAAGGCAAATGAAATTTTTCATGGATTATTTTAAAAATTAAATGTATTTAATATGTTTATTATTTCATGACTCCTAATTACATCTTCATTTTAAAAGTTCTTGACTATTATGTGTATTTTCACTCTAGGAGCAATTAAACATTTTCTGAAGAGTTTCAGGAAAGCACATTTGAGGGAAACACTTGAAAGATGTTCAGCAATCTATTATCCACATAACTAGAGGCAATAAGAAAACTCAGATCAATGACATTTGAGTTGATTCCCATGACACATTTACAGCAAGTTAGTTGACTTCACTTCAGCTTTCTTCCTAGAAAACTTTTCTCACAGCTGCTAAGTAACACACTTCCTTTCTTAGTCTGCTAGGTATGGTATTAATTATCAACAGTATCCCCCCACCCAAAAAAATAATAAAACAAGTAGGAAGACAAAGTAGAGCCTTATGTAATTAGACTCTAGCTAATACATTGGCTAAATAGCTCGGCTATGACTAATTCTACTGTTAATTCTAGATTACCCATCTACAGATAATGCATAAGGCAATAATTAGAGACCATTTATTGTGTGACATCTGCTTTAGTAGGTACTGAGAAACAAAAACAAATTAAGACTATTACCTCCCGGAAGGCTTTTTTTTTTTTTTACTACTGTATCTACCCTCAGCACCTAGGATGGTATCGAGTACATTGCTGAGTCCCAATAAATATTTGTTAAGGTGATAGATGGATTAAAGAAATGACAACATTCCATATTTTCACTGTCTAGGTAGGGAAATTGCCAGGTAGGCCATTAATTCAATACTGCACTGTCCATGGTGGTTTCTTTTCACCCCCTCTTCACAATCTCCAGATTTCCTTTCAGCCACCTTACAAAGTCTTTTTTTAATTAGAGAGTAAAATGGAAAAAACATTTAAAGTAAAAGAGGTTTGATTTTAATTTTCTGTTCCACTACTAGCTGTGTGACTTCAGACAAATTATTTACCGATTTTTATCTTTAATCTTTGATTTATCAAATGGAGGTAAGTCATAGCAATAGGGTAGTCTAGGGAATTAAGTGACATTGTATAAAATCCATCACCCAGGGTTGGTCACACAGTAATTACTTATGTAACTGTGAATCCCGCAGACTGATCCCTCTTTTTCTTCCTTTCTAGCTTTCTCTCCCAGACTGCATCAGCCTGTCCTCAGGACCACTGTCCTCCCAATCACTCTAGTCCAGAGGCTCCCTACCACAGCTGACTTCAGAATCACTGAGACGAGCCTAATTCTAATTCTATGGAATTAGAAGCTTCTGAGTGGGTCTAAAACTCCATAGGAAGCTCATGCTCACCTTCTGATTCTGATCAGCGGTTTGGGAGTCCCCGCTCTCTGTCAGTCCCTCGAGCAGCAGCGGGTCTCAAACTGGAGTGTGTGTCAGAACCACATGGATAGATCGCTGAGTCTCACCCCTGAAATTTCTGATTCAGTAGGTCTAGAGTGGGGCCCAAGAATTTTCATTCCTGACAAGTTTCCAGGGGCTACTGATGCTTCTAATGAGGGACCACACTCTGAGGTCTTGTTTAAAGGTCTTGCCAGTCAAAGTGTGATCTGCTGGCCATCCATACCGCATCATCTTGAAAATGCAAAATCTCAAACCTCACCTCACATTTACATTAAATGAGAAGCACAGGTCTAGGGAAGAGCTTTGTAAAGGGATCTTTTAAAATGGAGTGTCCTGGGCTCCATACACTGGACATTCTGATACAGCCCCAGAATCTACATTTTAAGAAGCTCCCCCATGTCATTTGGATACATGCAATTCTTGAAGCACACCTAGAAAACACTGCTCGAGAGGGTTGCTGCAGCAGGTGATTAGCTGTAGAATCAATAATAGTGTTTCCTACAGAGTATACAACATTGAGTCTGGCCAGCCTTGCTAGTTGTCTTGCTCTAGCAAGGATCCTACCAACCAAGCAATCACATTGTACTTATTTTTTTCTATGTATCAGACAAAAAGATTGTGTGTGCTTCCCAGCAATCTAATTATGACCTACTAGAGTAAGATAAAGATTGAAATGGATTCACTTTGAGACAGATGTCAAGTTTGGAGAAGAATGTCTGCAATCATTATTTATACCCATTAGTCAAGGCTATTGTGATGTTAAGTAACAGAAGCCCTCTCTAGCACGTGTGCTCACACACACAAACACACAAAATGAAAAGACAAGTTTTCTAGAAAGATAAAAAGATACCTAATAAAATATAAGGGAAGGAAGTACAGTTGGATCTCATCTCCTAACGGTCCAGAATTGAAGTCATTTATCTAGCAGATTGTATTATCTCAAAATGGCCATAACAATATTTTGTAGCAAATGGCCACAAATGCTCCTTCTGGACTTTGCCACTCTTACTCCAAGAGTTGGGGTCTATGCCCCCCTCTCTTGAAAATGTGCAGGTCTTTGTGACTACCTCATCTAATAGAAGACCATGATGGAAGAGTGCTACATGACTTGTGAAGCAAAACTATGCCATAAAAGGTGACACGGCTTCCACCTGGCTCTCTCTCTTAGAATGTTCCCCTATAATCCTGAGCCTCAATGTCAGAAGTCCAGCTTTCCAGAACTGCCATGTGGGAGAGACCACTTGGAAAGGCCACATGGAGACAGAAAGAAATGCCCAAAGAGCCCAATGTGTTCCAGTCCCTACCTAGCTATTTGAGTCTCCCTACTCCAGGAACCAAAGATGTGAGTAAGGAAGCCCTCAAAATGTTTCCAAGGATACAGTCTGACTGCAACCACATGAGGGATTCCCTGTGGAACTAAATCCAGAACAAAGAGAGACATTAATAATTGATTATTGTTGCTTTTACACCCCCATGCAGCAATAGTAATTGAACTAATCTCTCTGTTTGTCTAGAGCTCTGCACATCTGCTTTATTCTCCTCTTTCTGTCTGTAGACCAAGCTCATGCATTTGTTCAGGTACATAAAACAATATGGCTGTTCAGCCAGACTATAAGCCCTACAGACTGCTTCTTAAGCTTTAATATACACGGAAATCACATGGACATTTTTTTATAAGACAGATTCAAATTCAGTAGTTTTGTGCTGGTACCTGAGTTTGCATTTCTAAAAAGTTCCCGGGTGATGGATGTCTCTGTGGCTGTGGACCACTAAACTAATCCTTACCATTTGCTCACTCTCTTTCTCATGCTCTCCCTCTCTCTTGTTATCTTAAGTCACTTAAAAACAAGTTGTATGGGGAGTGGGAGGGAGGGGAGGGTGGTGATGGGTATTGAGGAGGGCACCTTTTGGGATGAGCACTGGGTGTTGTATGGAAACCAATTTGACAATAAATTTCATATATTAAAAAAAAATGAAGATAAAAAAAAACAAGTTGTACACATCATGATAGTTCACCACTAGGTCCTTCGACATAACTCTGCTAAGAAAAAGAACATTCTTCCATAAAATCAGAATACTATTATATATGCCAGAAACTTAATTTATAAAAATGGCCTCATCTAAAATATAGTCCGTATTAAAATTTCCTCATTTGTCTCAAAAAATATCTTTCAGAGCAGTTTCTTCCATTTTGATCTAGGATTCAATCAAGGATTATGCATCTCTGCTACCTGATAGTCTAAAATAGCTGCTTTACCTTTTCTTGAAATGTCTTTTATGAAATTGCTATTCTTGAAGAGTGCAGGCCAGCTGCCTGATAAAATGTCCCATAACCTGCGTTTGATTGCTTCTTCATCAATAGATTCGAGTTACCCATTTTTATCAAGAACACTTCCCAGTCACTAATTATGTACTTCACATTGGAATACATCAGGAGACTCATGATATCACTTTGCTCCTTTTTTGGTGATGCTGGGTTGGATCACTTGGTTATGGTGTTCTTTTTTTAAGTGCCAAGAAATGTTTTCGAGAGAGGCCCCAGCTGACTCCCCCTCTCATCTCATTGGCCAGAACAGATAACATGGTCACCACTAACCCACTCATTGACAAAGGAGAAGTGTGTCCTCTCACTGGCTTAGGTGAATTATGATTCTATCCCTGGGGATAAGGAACACCCCAGCTTCCCTGGAAGTGGAGGTCTGTCAACATGTGGGAGAGGGGAGCTATTAGCCTGGAAGAGTGGCATTGGATAGACAAACTGCAGTGTTTGCCACACTTACCTAATATTACAGAGCTAGTTAGAGGAAACACTGCTCTCTGATTCTTATTCTAACATAGCATGCTGCCTCCTCAAGAGATTAAGGATTTATTGCTTATAAAATACTTCATAGGCCTCCTGTGAGAAATCCAATATTTATTTGCCCTGTAAGATAAAAACAGAAATTTATTTTTTCTTATTTTCTTTCAAGCTTTTCTCAATCTATGATTCTTCACAGTGTGATAATGACATGGCCACATATGTCCTCTGAAAAAGAAATAAAAAGCTTTTTTTCCTTACAAAATGAGCCAATAAGTTACACACAGAATAAGTTTATGGAATGTAAGTAGTTTAATTTAAAAACATTTTCCACTCTATTATTCTTTTAAAAAGTTCTAGAGATAGAAAATAAAAAGGAGTTATAATTCTAACAGGACACGAAGCCAAAATTGTGGATGGATGCTTTTACAAAGTTTATCAAGACTATTAATAATAGTCATCCAAACTTTTGGCATCTGCAGAATTGGGTTGGATATGTGTAAAATGTAGTTTTCTTATGAGAATTCTGGTACTTTGAATCTTGTTCCAGCTGGAAATTAGATATGGAAAACATGAGGTTGATTCTGAATCCCAAAAAACATGTGGTTTGATTCTGAAAATCAAATGTAGTGTCTGGGGGCTGGCTACAAAGGCCATTGGTAGAGTCAACCAAGTGATACTTTCCTCCTAGCAATAGTAATCTTTTGTTCTGTGCCTTCAGAAGTAGGAGAGGCAACTCTACAACCTGTGATTTAAGGGGTCCAAAGGCAGGTCTTTTATAGTTTGTACAGTGCCTGTAAGTTTTACCATAGAAGCATTAAAGTCATTCTTCATCCCACTTCCAGTAAGGATCTCTACCCCCACCCAACTCTGTTGTCACTGGGCCAAAGCTATTTCTCCCTTTTTACTTATATAAGGGACCTCAGAGTTGACTCTGTATGGGCCAAGGCCATTGTTACCCCCACACCTCCCTCTCAAGCATCAGCCAACACTTCAGCAACAGAACTTCAGGTTCCATTGAAGCCTAAGGACACAGAAGCCCAGATGACTGTATGGAGAATGGGGTGTAGGTAGAGAAGGAAGCACAGATGTGTGGGGAATGAAAACGGGGAGAATAATGAAGTCAGTATTTATCTGCTTCCGAATGTTGCCAAAACCGAGCTACCGTTTTCAAAGCTCACCAAACTTTGTTTTCTACTGACCTCAACCCTTACCAATTTTTTTCTTTCTTTGCTGTAATGTTGACACCAGTAGAATGGCACTTGTGATTTGTGTAACCTTGTTTCACCCCACAACAAAAAACGGGAGATGTCCAAATACCACAGAGAACTGTGGGGTTATTTTGGTATGGGCACCAAACAAGGTTTCTACACAGATTTGTCATCTCTCCCATACAATGAATGCGTTTTAAAAATGTGGAGAGATTTCTCAGAACTATTACTCCAGCTATTTTGCTCTTTGGCATTTATCCACATACGCCATGAGAGGTAAATATGAAAAAACAATATTTGACCATGTAGCTATAGTTACAAGCCACAGACAGCCAAGGGTGCAGAAATTTAAAGATGAATGTGATATGCAATTTTGCCCTGATTCTGTCTCCCTAGATAAACTCTGCTCACCCTTAAATCTAAGTGTTCCCTAGTCCTAGGTAATTGACAAGAAGTGGGAAAAGGTAAAATCAAGTAGAAATTGAACACTGAATAGAAAAGGACCTCCTTTCCACAAACAAAAATGCCATTTTATTGTGGAATGATGAAAATACCCCATTCTTTTGTTTAGATAAATTTCAATAGTATTTATGCTGATTTCCCCACAGGGAGAAAAAGAGACTATTTCTTTGAAAAGCCATTGGCAGAAAAACACTCAAGTTCAATTTGGTTTCATCCTGAAGGTTTGAAGTAAAATAATTCTTTGTAAGGATTTATAAATAAGACATTCATTAATGAAGTTTCACAATATCACTTTGAAGTGAATACTACTGAATTCATTTAACTAGTGCTGAGACTCCAGCAGAGAAATTGAGCAATTGGACTTATTCAGTAAAGCATGTAAAAGTCTAGAGAAAGAATCCAGGAATTCCCAGTGCCTCATTCTCCATGTTGAAGTACTCTCAGATATGGAATCAGATATGCAACATATATAGGGAACAGCATCTGTGACCCAGATACGACTAGAAAGCTAACCTAGACAATTACTCAGAGTATCACCCTTCCACATTTGGAACAGCTGGCCAATACATGTCACATCTATAAGGAGAGGCTTCTGGGAAGTCCCTGAGTGTTTCCAGAATCCTTGCACAGAACTGAACATCTGCCCTGACCTCTTCTCTAGTTCTGAGGTAACCTCAACCCCCCAAGTCAGTGCTGCTACTAAACATCCGATGTGAATGGCCTGAAAGCACCTTGGATATCAAAGCCTTCTCCCCAAGGTCAGCCTAGTGATCTGACTTTGATGTAACTCTGTCTGCCTCTGATTCCTCTCTTTCCACAGCCCACCAATATTCTAACATGTCAGCTCGTTGTTGGCCCCCAAGTCTAGCCAGTTTTTGTTGACACATCCCTTTTCGGTCTTATTCCAGACCCAACTATAGTACTTTGTAACCTACTTCTTCAACACTCCTTTCCTTCATGTCTGTCCTTTGATCTCCTGAAAAAATTTCTGTTGTCTTAGCAGGAAAAATACCTTTACTGCCTGCCCATCACCCTCTGGTCCAAGTCACTTTTTCCCTGAAGTTTCAGGGTCTGCTCCCCTGATGTCTACTATTGCTTTTCTCGTCTCTTACTCAGACAAGCAAACCATCCAGTAGCCCACGCGTCTTTCTTTCACCTTTATGTCTTTGCTACAATCACACATCCCTCTAAAACTTTTCTCCTGTATTCAGGATCACTTCATCTACTAAACCTAAACGGAGCCTAATGCCCCATTTCTTGTCCATGCTTTCCTTGTGCCATTACACACATTAATTCAATAAATATTTATTGATAATCTTTTATGTACAAAGTACCATATATAATAAGGAAAATACAAAAATAATTGCAATACGCATCCTGAACTTGAGGACCTTACCATCTGTAGAGCAGTAAGATGCAGAGGGAAAACATAAATCATTCTAATACACAGAGAATAATAAATGAAACTAGAATGATACTGACAAGGTGATATGGTAGTTCAAAATCAGGGAAAATTAGTTCCAAAAAAGAAGAACATGAGCAAAATCAGGAAGATTTCATGGTAGAGGTAGCTTCTTAGTGTAGCCTGTAGAAAGATATTTCAGATATAGAAAGGTATTTCAGGTGTTAAGCCTATACCAGCAAAAGCATGGAGTGGGAAGGAAACCAGGATTAACAGACAGGACAAAATTTAGGCTGGCTAGAACATGGAGGGTAGAAAAGGATATTTGGGAAAATAACTATGGAGCCTGGTGCACAGCAGTGGAATGATATGCTAAGGTGTATAAACTGTGGTTTTGAAACCATTTAAAGCTTGTGATGAGGAGTCAGATGATCAGAGCTGGACTCTAGAAGAGTAAGCTGGCATTGGTATAGGTGAAAACAAGAAGCAAGAAGTTTTAGGAAACCATTACAACCAACTCCAAGGGGAAAAAAAATAATAATCAAGAACCTGAACTAGAGCAATGACTGTGGGAAGGAGAAGGATGAAACATATCAAAGAGTCCAAATGTAGAATCAACAGAGATTGGCAACTGACTGGATTAGAAGGGGAGAAAATAACTCCAAGTTTTCATAATAACGTTGGTATAAAGATGCACCAGACAGACAGCTGCTTTTTTTTAATCCATCAACAAATACTTCTTGAGCACTTACTGTGTGACCAGTGCTAGGCAAAAAACTGGAAATACAGTAGCAAATGGAAAAAAAAAAAAAAAAAAAGACTCCTGCCATGAGGGAACTGCCAACCCAAAAGAGCTAGATACATGGAAAAGGTGTTGGAGATACTATGAAAGAAGCTGGCTCAGAATACAGAAGGAGCCCCAGGAAGGGTTGGTTAAGTCACTGTTGGATGGAAAGGTTCTCAGAAACCAGGTTGTGTAAGGCCGGCTGCATATGATCGTATGCGCAACTGCAGAGAAGTCCGCCTCCCCTGAGAACATTCCTTTCCAGCTCCGTGGGTGCCTGCGTCTCAGCTTCAATTGAAATAAATACAAAGATTACACTAAATTCTTTCTTTTATTGTTCATTGTTATCCCAAAAAAAATGTCATTTCTATTGCACTTGTGTTAGGTAACAGTATCAGGTGATGTCGCATGTGGTAGGGAATTAAGACGACTGGCAGGCTGATGCAGTGCAAAGAGCTCTAAATTCAGTCATTAGACCGGACTTGTTTTCTGGCTCTCCCACTGACCAACAGGGTGAACTTGAACACGTATAAAAACTTCTCTTGGCCTCAGTTTTCTTATTCATAAAATGGTGATTTTCTTTAAAAAAAAAAAAAGCCGCTTTACTTATATCACATTGTATTATAAAGGTCAAAAAATACATATAAAAGCAATTGGCAAAACATAAAATATTATTAGTTATAAAATATTGCTACATATAGTTCTTTCAGATTCCCACTGAAAGCAAATGACACACTCACATTACATTAAAGGAGAGTTTGACAAAGAGACTGCTTACAAAGTATAGGCGGGGTTCTGGGAATAGTAAGTACTCCAGCGCAGGTACATCAAAGGAGCTGTTACCACATCTGGGACTAAAGGGCTGAGAGGCTGAGTCCTTGTAGGAATAGGGAAAGAAAAAGTGGTATCAATCAGAGAAGTCCGTCCGCGGGCAGCATAGGAAAGAGGAAGCCCAGATTATAAATACCTCGGTCATGCTCTTCCTTTCCTCTAATCAGCTTCCAGGGCCCACTGGTCAGAGCCAACCAGAAGGCAGAGATCTGTAATCTGTCTAGGTCAGGCTGTGGGGTCAGTGAGTTGAGTGGAGAAGATATCTGACCCAACATCAGTAATTATCTATTAATCTTCAATGGATATAAGGATCATCAGTGGGAGCTTGTTAGAAATGAAAGTGCTATGCACCCAGTAATGTGGTGTTTCACTGAGCAGCCCACAGATTCTCACGCACATGGTCGATGGTCGCATTTTGAGAACACTGAAGTAGATAGGTTAATAAGTCATTTTTAATCAAGTTCTTTTCCCTTTATCATGGGGGTATCTTAGGAGTAAGGTCAGACTAACCCACCAGGAAAGAAGGCACTTGCTCCTCTTCCCAAATGACTTGTATTGGAGACTGGCGTGTGAGCCATGGGGTTTTAAGATTTTGCTAGGACTTATCACCTAGCATGGTTCTAACACCTTCCTTTGCTGCTAGTAGGACCCAAATCAGCCCAAAGAGACTCTGGCCACAATACTGTTTCCTCATGCATTTGTTTAAACCAATTGTATAGAATGTCACTCCCACAGGGAAGAGTTTTTAATTTTTTACAACACCCTATCGCACTGGAACTCACTGTGTTTACTATTTGTATCCCCACTACTGGTACACTGAGTGGATCATAAGCACATCAAAAGCCACCATTTCATTACTGGACACAAAGGAAAACTGAATGCAGTTTAAATGGATGTTGTAAATTCTATTATGTGTTTCTTTTAAAAAGCAAAAAAAACAAAAAAAACAAAAAAAAAGACTTTCTTTGGAACTTTCATTTAAAACCAAATCCAACAGGGGTGCTTGGGTGGCTCAGTTGGTTAAGCGTCTGACTTTGGCTCAGGTCATGATCTCAACGGTTCGTGAGTTCGAGTCCTGCGTTCGGGTCTCTGCTGACAGCTCAGAGCTTGAAGCCTGATTCAGATTCTGTGTCTCCCTCTCTCTCTGTCCCTCCCCTGCTCACGCTCTGTCTCTCTCTGTCTCTCAAAAATGAATAAATGTAAAAAAAAGTTTTTTAAACCAAATCCAACAAAATTCAAACAAGTTTTTAAGATCATATGCAATTGCAATGTTCATCAAGCGTACTGAGTGAGCCCCTGGGAAAGAGAACCCTGAAAATTGCAGTCTTCCATCCTCTTAGGCTCCCACCTACTGTTTTTGCACTTCTGTTTTGTTGTTATTCAAAGTAATTGAAATTTTTTAGAAAGTATAAACTTTTTGCAAATGGCAAGATCTTGTTCTTTTTATGGCTAAGTAATATTCCATTGTACATATATGTATCGCATCTTCTTTATCCATTCATTTATCAACAGACACTTGGGCTGCTTCCCTATCCGGCCATTGCAAATGTTTTCATTTTCCTGGGTAGTAGCATTGTATGGAGATGGGTGGTAGCTACATTTGTGGTGAGCATAGCATTGCACTTACTGAATTGCTATATTGTACACCTGAAACTAACGTCACATTATGTGTCCACTACTCTCAAATTTTTTTTACAAATGATAAACTTGTGAAGATAATGCCACAGTAGAAATGCAGGTTTCTCTTTTTAAGAGTCATTCAACGTTTTGTCATGTATCTGTTTTCCTACATGTGTAACTCAAAAAAAAAAAATCCTCACAACTAGATTACACAGCTTCAACCTAAAATGAATTTTTTTTTCTCAGCACACACTGCCCATACAACACCTGTTCTCTGCAGAAGATATTAAACATTTTGTGCACACCTATATACATTGTTGGGGCAGGAATCACAGCTGTTTGTAATTTAACTGTAACTCTAATCCAGAGTGTGAAACAGAACTAAAATAGTCAGTTATGAGACATTAAAAAAAAGAACCATGCAGATGATCCTTTGTTGGTAGAGCCTCAAAAGTGAAAAATAAAGAAAAAGATAGTTATTCAATAAGTTACAAAAATATTGAGCATGGTTTCACTATTTTCTGAATATTAATAAGATTTTCAAGATTTCCTTCCATAAAATGAAACAGGCTATCACCACAGGAGATCTCTTTATGGCTCCTCTTTTCCTATTTGTATATCAATCCTATAGAGAGATAATAAGTAGTGTCTAAAGTCTTAAATGTACTCATTTAGTTGGACCTTCTAGCCAGTGAAAATAAGTTCTTTGTTATCTGAAAGAAAATGATCAAAATACCAATCTGTCATCATCTTAAACCTTTTGTGGTTGACTAATTGTGATTATTTATGGTACTGTTTTCTGACTCTTTTAATGTTATGGTTGTTTTCAGCTTCAAGTAACAGAAGACCCAGTTTAAAATGGCTTAAAGAATAAAAGGATTTATTGTCTCTCATCACAAGGAATTCCAAATAAGGGAGGCTCCAGAACTGACTAATTCAGAAGTTTAATCACATTCTCAAAGACCCAGGTTCTTTCCATGTTTTTACTCATTCATCTAAATTTCCATACCAAAAAAAGAAAGCAGTGAATCAGTTAGGATTGTCTGAGAAAAAGAACAAGAAGGATAGCTATCTATCTATCTATCTATCTATCTATCTATCTATCTATCTATTCTTTGACCTATTGATCAATCTATCAATCTATCTAATGACTTATCTAGGGAAATTTCAAGTAATTGGCCTATGTAGTTGTGGGTGGAAGCTGGTGAATCTAAAATCTGTGGGAAAGCATAAGAGACTCTTAAAAACTGAGAACAAACTGAGGGTTGATGGGGGGTGGGAGGGAGGGGAGGGTGGGTGATGGGTATTGAGGAGGGCACCTTTTGGGATGAGCACTAGGTGTTGTATGGAAACCAATTTGACAATAAATTTCATATATTTTTTAAAAATACATTAAAAAAAATAAAAAAAAAATTAAAAATCTGTGGGAAAGGACAACAGGCAGGAAACCTTGGACAGAAGCTGGTAGTGCAGTCTTGAGGCAGAATTTCTTCTTCCTCAGGGAAACAGTTTGCTCTTAAGACCCAAAGATCAACTTTTTCAGCAACTCTTAAGGGCAACTCTTAAGAGCAAAGGAGTCTTTCCCTGAAGCACCTCAACATACTTCTTCTCAATCTCCGTTGGCCAGTTCTGGGACTCACACTCTTCATGAAATCAGTCCCTTGCAAGGAATATGAAATCAAGACTGGTTTAAACCAATTGGGTTTTAGCTGAGCCATATGGAGCCAGAGTAGATGCGAGAATTCAATTTGGGCTATGCCACATGGAAGGAGGAAAAAATTATTGTTGGGTAGGCAGAAAGAGTATCTGGAACATAGTAGGAGTTCAATAAATATTTGAATGAGGGAGTAAGCCAATGAATGAATGGTGATACATGTGGAGGAGGAGGATGAGTACTGGTGAGTTTCTCCAAATACATATTCCAGGCAAGACATGACTTCATCAGGTAAACAGTGTATATATTGTAGGCATGACATATGACTCTTGTTTACATGATATCACATTCAATCTTTGCCACACACTGCTAGGCATTGTCATTCATAAGACTAAGCGAATGCTAACTGTGCTCAAGGGGAAGAACTGGAAAATAAAGGAAGAAAAACAGTATTCTAAGCTTATAATCTATTTAATTTAGTACATTAAGTGCAAATGCTTTCATGCTGGTGTACTTAAACCCCTAATTCTAGAATGTGCCAACATACTGTTTTTTTGATAAATAAGTCTTTGATTTAGAGAAATCTCCTGAGAAAGCAGAGAGCCTCACCTGGGGACTATGCATTTCTCCAGGGAGTATCAAGTTGTGTTCCGGAAAAAAAAAAAAAAAAAAAAATGATGCTTTTTTTGTTGCACTTATGTTGAGTTCTTTATGTTTAACTATCTTGTTAAACCAAGACCTTTGACCAAGAGTCTGAGTTTCTATGACATGTGATATAGGGACAAGATGGAAATATGTTCAGAACAGATGGAATGTGGATTGATCACATCTGCGTGCACACCGGCACAGGCACACATACACAAACCACCACCACACCTGCCTTTAGTTTTTTATCACCACTTTCATGATTGGGGACTGTGTTATGTTCCCTCCATATTAATTTTTCAGGGAAAATACTCAGCTGGTCAAGAAGAAATTATTATTTTTCACTTGTCTGACCAAAATTCAACTTTATTAAAAAAATATTGCCAGAACTTGTGAGAAGCTTCTGTGAATAAAAGGAAGTCTGTGACTAATTTCTCCTTGTTAAGTACTTTGAAAACCACTTCCCCTCCCTCTCTCTTCTTTTAGTGTGGATCTTGACCAGCTTGCCATTTTTAGTCTTGTAACCCTGGACAGTCCTTTTTACTCTTTCTAAGATTTAGCTGGTTTCTTTCCAGGCAAAATAAGAACGATAGTTTTCTGAAATGCCTTAGAAGTTTCTAGATATCTGTTTCCAATGTCAGTTTTCTCCATTAAAATATGATATCCTCGAGGGCAGGAATTTTGCCATTTTCACCTTTATCCCTGGGTGCTCAATAAACGTTGGCAGGTCGAGGTAATGAAATATCCATGTCACATCAATTGATGCTTGTCCCCAAGTATTTTTTTTAATTTACATCCAAGTTAGTTAGCATGTAGTGCAATAATGATTTCAGGAGTAGATGCCAGTGATTCATCCCCTACATGCAACACCCAGTGCTCATCCCAACAAGTGTTCTCCTTAATGCCCCTTGCCCATTTAGCCATCCCCCCACCCACAACCCCTCCAGCAACCCTCAGTTTGTTCTCTGTATTTAAGAGACTTGTGTTTTGTCCCCCTCCCTGTTTTTATATTATTTTTGCTTCCCTTCCCTTATTTCCAAGTATTTTTAAAGCATTTCTCTCTACCAAACTATTTTCTGACTATTCACTTGAGCTCTTGTTATATCACTTTTGTATTGTCTTCTGTAGTTTTGTTGAGTGGGAATTGTGTTGAGTGGCAAACACTTGGGAAGACTGGTTTGGGACCTTGCTTTTGGTCACCACATATTACTGTTAGCTGAGATTGGTTTAGGCATGGATAAGAATGCTACATGACGCTTGTGCAATGTAGAGGGTTGCTAACAAATATGTATGATAATTATATTTGATCTGTATTGACAGTGAATCACCACATATTGCCTGTCATGACATGGTGGTTATCTAGGGGTTTGAATAAGAAATTGAATATTTTACCGGAAGACTAAGATTCCCTCAGGAAAACAGCAAAAAGTTGTTTACTTCATTGTAGACCAACTGAATGTGGGAAAAGCCGTGGTAATTGAACGAAACTTCTATGCACAAATATTTCCATGACACCAAAACAAAGTAGACAAGAAAAGTGGTAGGTGCGTATTTGTTAAAGTGTGTGGTTTGAGCAAAATAACTCCCCTTTGATTAGCTGAAAGGCTTTCTGGAAGTGGTTAAATTATTAATGCCATTTTAATGAGATTTGAGAGAGTCTGATGACCTAGAAGTAGAAGTAGGGCTGAGAAAGGCAATCCTCATTAATGCTACCATCTTGAATTTACTTCTCAGAATTTTGAGCACTTGGAGGTGATAAATATCCTTAAGTTAATTTCCTGTTAGAGACCAAAAGGAATAGAGTATTAAGAAACAATCATTACGTCCTTTTTGGTAGCTGTGCCTCTAACAGTGCAGAAGACAACATGGAGGCCCTAATGCTGCAACAACTTATTGTTGAGACTTTGGGAAACAATTGAGGTCTCCTGGTCATTTTCCAAATCGGAAGTGAGAAAGTTTCCCAAAATGCAATGCTAGAGGGTGAGGGAGTATCTTTTAACTTGCTAGACTGTAAGCAAGCAGCAAACATTTTTCTAGTAGTGTGTTGCCAATGCAGAAAAGGCTAAACTATTTGGTTTCTCTAAAAGTTGACAAGAAGGCTTTGTAATTGTGTGGTGGGCAATGGACCCTGAAGTGCGGAGGAGAGGGCACACGGTGTGGTACGTCATGGCTCCCCCTACCTGGGAGATACGTGGGGAGAGTGAAAACCTGCTTCCCTTGCTTTGAGTTTGACTTCTTGATTACAGTTACAGAATGCAGGCAGCCCCTAGCAAATTGTTATTTGGACTCCCTGGGATTAGATGTGTGCATACACACCCAGTACCAGAGTATACCTTGACATCTGTAAACTCAGCTTGCTGTTTTTCCAGATTCCACAGGATTTGGACTTCTGGTCTCTACCTTCAGATTTCCATCTATGGTATGAAACAATCTCCAAAGATATGGCTAAGACAATTTTGCCCTTTAAAACAAAGCCCACATAGGTCATTCTAGGCATTATGAAATATTCTTCTCTTGGAAGTACTTGAGATAATATATGTGAGTGTGTTTTACAAACTGTAAAGTGCTGTCTAAACATAAGTTTTGTGGCTATTGCATGGTTAAACTGAGCTTGCAATGAACATAGAATTGTGATTGTGCCACACTTCTCCGTGTCTGGAGCCCACTTTCAATTAGGTTTACAGTGTCATCAATTTGCTATTTAATTGTTTTAAACCATCCAAGTGCCGGGCAATATTCTTGTGTTCTTTATTCAGTGGGTTAGCACGGATCCTTGACTAAGTTTAACATAAAAGCTGACACAGACAGAGACAATATTTTTGTTTGTAGGGCATTAAAGGGCAGATATTTGGGGAAATACTTTTAACAGATTTTGGTATCTGGCTAATTCCATGGCTCTCCCCAGCTGTCCCCCTATTTGTCACCCTCAGCTTCCTCTCACATCTCCAAGGAGGCTTAGAGAAACACTCCTCACTGATTTGAGTTGCACCAGCAGGCTCCATGCATGGTCAAGGCCGTTAGAAGTCTAGAGAGGCCCGTGGCCACTTTATTTTTAGATTCTTACTGACTTATAAAATTAAGGAGTACCATAATAGGTTTAACAAAATTATGGCATATTTTATGTGTTTACACTTAAATGAATTCCCTCAGAACACATGAATAGATCCATCAACAACTTAAGTTGATGCATTTAAATTTGATACACTGGGCATAAAGATGAAAAAGACACGATACTCCTCCTCAAGGAATTCTCAGTCCAGCAAACTGTGAAATGTTATATGAGAAATCGTTGCACACAAGTGTTGATAGGGTCATACAACCACAAAGTACTTCATAAATATTCTTTTTTCGCAGAGAATGTCAAAACTCTGGCATTCTCCCCCTGTGTGGAAACCAAGGCCAAGCAACAGTCCTGACCCCCTTCCCTCCAGTGAGTCCTGAGCTCACTGGTCTGGCAGCTCGCCCCCCCCCCCCAGGCACCCACTAGCTGGGCCAGCAAGGGTGCCAGGCACATATGCAGCCATACCTTGTCCATTGCTGCCCTCAAGGCGATGGAGCGCGTTGCCATTCCACAACTGGGAAAGTCCCATTTTCTCCTGGCCCATCAGCGATGCTGAAGCTCTTTTCAAATTGGTTCTTTCACTTTGAAAGCTCTTTTCATGTTCAAAACACCAGCGAGTACAAACTGTTGCTAAATTGGGTAGACTCTAGAGCAATCTGTCTGACTGGGAAAAAAAAAAAAAAAGTTAGTACTGCTATTTTGTTCCAGTCTGCACGGATCACCCTCAACATCCTAATGGAAGTAGAGCACATTATTGTCTAGGAGAGAGACAGGTGGAGAGAGAGAGAGAGAGAAACTACAATAACATGAAGTCAGTTTTCCCTTCTGAAAAACTCCATTTTGAGAAGACACGTATTCTACCCAAATCCTAGTTCCTGCTTGCACATTGTAATGTCTCAATATACCTGCAGATCCTTTGACCTAATAGGCTCCTCCCCAACCCATGATTCACTCCACATGCCCTATTTATCTTCTGTCTTACCATCAACCCAGAGCAATCGGGAGACTAAGAGATTAAATTCTGAAAAACAAGCCTCATCACAATGGAAAATCCAATTAACTTTAGATATAGAAGCCACGTTCCTGCAGCAGCACTCTAATTTTGCCTTCTATGAAAATGGTTTAGCTGTTCATTAGGTAGCATGTCAAAAACTAAAGAATGCCAGTTATTTTCCTGATCTTGAGATCTAGCATTATCTGGGGAATTAGAAGACCGACTACGGATATACATTTTAACTAGCCCTAATTCCTAGCATCTTTGTTTTTCCCTGGTTTATCTTTTCTTATATGTCCTGGTGGGAGGAAAAATAATTATCTCTGGGGAATCCAGACTGAACTCCTGTTCAATGGTTTGTAGATTGTGAAATGATGATGTTGATAGGGTTGATGTCATTTTTAGCTTTCCTAAGTGAAAACTGATATTAAAGAGTGATATTATCATGCTTACTCTCTCAGCTGCTTTGTGAGAGAAGTAAGAAAGCGATTGTTATCCCTGCTTACGGGGAGATAAACTGGAGGCCACATGACTTGCTGAAAGTCTCCTATGTGATTATTGGTAGAGCTGGAAACAAAAGCCAGGTCTTGACACCAAGCTCAACGTTCTGCTTCCAGACTGTGCTTTCTCACTCTGACAAAGCTGACAAACCTAAGTTTCTATTGCATGCCTTGTTTTTATTACTTTTTATACACTTGACTTAACTCATAGTCAAAAACAAAATCCATTCTTTACCACACAATTCTGAAGGATAGAAACATGGTAATTACCTAACCCCTGACCTACAAACACAGAGAAGAGGACTAATTGCTAGCATACTCGACATATGAGAAAATTAGAATCTTTATGAAAGTATATGTGTATACATACTTCTATGTGCAAGAGGGATGTGCAAGTGAAAGGACATCTCATTTGGTTGGGGGTAAAGGAAAATCAGGGGGAGCAAATGAGGAAGGAGGGGAGGAGGGTTGGGTTGCACTCCTCTCCCCTGTGCTTTCATTTGGTTTAGCCAGCTTGCTTTTCCCCAGGCAGAGTTTCTCCAACTTACTGGTGTGCGTCAGACTTACTCAGGAATTTCTTAAAATTGCAGATGCGTAGATCTGATATTGAGATATCCAGATCCCATGGTTATGCAGTGGGATCCTGCAACCTGCATCGTTAACAAGCTTCCTGGGGCTCTGGATCAAGCTTTGGACAGGAACTAGGAAGCAGTACTGCAAGACCACGTCACGCGGCAGTTTTAAAAAAAGGAGAGCGCAAACTTGGAAGACAGGGATGATGTAGGAGTCCACAAAAGATGGTCTTTGTAAACCCTGCCTTACATGTGGTAGAGGAGAGCTAAGGAGGAAAGAAAAAGAGAGTCCTAGGCAATCAACTAACACAGGCTTCTTCCAGCTCAAGTACACTTGGGCACAGCCCCATCTGCCTGCATCAGAGAAATCTGACTCCTGACAGAACTTCCGCTTCCCCTGTCCATCTCCTGCATTTCCTCTGACCCTCATATTATGCTCCATCTGGGGCACGGCTGCTCTCATTTTCCATTTATGAATAATTTGGGGCTATATTTAGGCATCTCCAGTCATTAGGTACCCATATTTCTGTATACAGCCTATCAGGTTTTATTTTTTTAGAATTTTAGAAATTCATGAGCAAAAGCTCTTAATATTAGGTCACTTAGTCAATTACCTCCTTTCCTGCCTAATGCAAGATTATTCCCACTAGTCCTGTTTCCAGTGCTCTGTTGCCTATTTTTAAATGTACTAGCTGATGGTGATTCTGCCACTCCCCTCAGGAGACCATTACCCTGGCTCACCATTCTCAGTGTCAGGGGGCTTCCCTGGTAATTAGCTCCAACTTGCTATTTCTTCCCCTTCCCATTATCCTCGGTTATCAATTCCCTTGCAACAACATTACTTCTCTCACACTCGTTATATATTTTTAGATAGTTTCCACAGTTCCACAAGCCACTGTTAAAAAGAGTTGAGCCGGTCGGTACCAGCCCATGTCTTAATCAGTTGCACTGTGGAGGGATGAAAATAGAGCCTATGCGGGTGGTCACTGGGCTCTGTGGTGGGTAGCCACGTATCCCACTGTCTTGTGCCTGCGTCTCCATGCTTGCGCACGGTGGTTTCATCAGTCTGAGGTCATCCTCCTCCACAAAGCAGCATCTCTTTAAGCATAATGTGTGTAGGTCATATGAAGGTGTACAAGAAAGGGCCACCCTGTTATCTGAAAAATGGAGATGAGACTGCCTACTTAATTAGATTTCTAGGAACGTTAAATGACACCAGGTATGCAAATAATTTAGCCAAAGTTCTAGCATGCCATAAACATAATAAAATCTTGAGGCATTAGCTATGTGTTAAAATGAATATACATTTGGAAGTCAAATAAATCTCATTCCATTTTTAGCTTTGTCGTTTGCTGGTTGTATGATTTCATCAACACCTATGTGCAATTATTTATTATATAATGCTTCACATTTTGCTGGACTGAAAATTCCCTGAGGGGAGGTATTGTGTCTTATTCATCTTCATGCCCAGTGCACCCAACTTAAATGCATCAACTTAAGTTGTTTAACCTCCCTGAGGCTCAGTGTTCCCTTCAGTGCAATGAGTGCATATTGTCTACCTCTGCATCACACACATTTTATGCCCTGGCTCATATCTTCTTAGCCTACCCCCTTTTTTTTTCTGCAGCCATTGCTGTAGCTACCCCATGTGCACAGGAATGCCTGATGACACTTCACCTTAGCAGCACCCTGAAGAATCCTGCCATCACCTCACGGAACCTGGATCCTGTCACCCAAGCGGCGATTCTCACCAAGGAGATTTGGTTATCACAACTGAGGGAGAGAAGTGTTATTGGTATCTGGCAGATAGAGGTCAGGCTGCTAACATCTTACAATACACAGGATGGCCCCCCAAATAAAGAATTATCCAGCCTAAATGCCAATAGTGCTGCTGTTGAGAAACGCTGATGAAGAGACACTGCAAAAGCTGTATCTGAGGATAACACCTCACAAGATATGCTCTTCTTCTTGTATTCAAACACATCGCTTTCACAGCTCCAGACTGGACTCATCGGAAGTTTATTCCTCTACTCTCTAAGTGCTATATACTAAACAGCTAGCAGAAGCATGCCTTGGTTCCTATCCTGTGGAGTAAGAGCTATAATGATAGGAATGTATGATAGGAATGTTTAGGTCATAGCACCAACACAGGGGATATATACTCTCCGCTCTGCCAGAAAACAGCACAGCTAAAGAATTGCAAGGCAGAAATCAGGGGAACCAATATGGTGACAGATTTTGAGGGTGCTCATATATGAGGTTAGAGTCTAAGGCAGACGAAGGGGAGAGTTTACCGACATTGGAACATTCTTCTGTGATACAGTGTTCAATGTCTTAGATGTCTTAGCAAGAACAAAGTTGGTTCTGATACACTGCTGGAATTGTTCCTTGAAGCTTGGACCTTACAAAAGTAAATCAGGTGTAGCACTGCTTAGGCAAAGAATTGGGGAAGAGACTGAAAGGCTCAGGAAATGTTGTAGTGTATTAATGTTAGACAAAGAAACCACCACCTGACTATGCTCCCTGAGGAGGTACAAAGGACACTCTTCCACTCAGTCAATAAAGAACGCATGATGAAGGGAAGTGCCAACATTGTAGAGAAGCTTGGTTGTAGCTGTTGACTCTAGAAGGTACTGCATTGGAACTGGTTTCCCTGGTATTGCTAGAATTGGTAGAATTCTAAAATGGCTGAGGCTGTTTTGTCTTTGCAGAAAGAGAGTGGATATAATTATTGAAATGGGCAGGATGGTCAGAGGGACAGAGTGCCTTGACCCATAGGGATCTGTGGCAATTATTAATAGATCATGGAACCAAGAGGGAAGGGCAGCCAACTAGAGTTTTAGCTGTATAACCAGAAGGTGCAATCTGGCAAGCAAAAAAAAACAAAAAACAAAAAACTGGTATCAGCCACCAAATGGAAAATCACACTCACTCACTCATTCTCTAGATCTAAGTCAATTCTCAGACTCAGAGCTCAGTCTCAGATCCAGAGCTCATTGACTAATAAAGAGGCTGGGTCCCCTTGAGGAAGTAGCCTGCACCACCACTGCAAATGTATACAATAAATATCCCCTAATGTTTCCCCAAAGGACCTGAAACTAGTTATCAGAATAAGTATGTACTGGGGAAAGAATACTCAGACTATTCAAGGGCTATTGGGCACAGGGTCTGAGCTGACTCTGATAGCAAGGAATCTGAAGTGCCATTGCCCTTCATTAGAGCAAGGCTTATATAAGCCAGACAATGAATGGAATCCTGGCCCACATCCATCTCCTAGTGGCCCCATGGGTCCACAGACCATCTGTGCAGTTATTGCCCATTACCATAGTGCAATCAAGATTAGTTCCTTGGCCAATGGAATAAAAGCTACTGTGTTTGAAAAGGATAAGGAAAAGTCCCTAAAACCGCAGTGCTACATCACAGGTGGAACTCCAGAAATTAGCACCACTAACAAAGATTCGAAGGATGAAGGCATGTTACCATTCAACCCACCTATTTGGCCTCTTCAAAAGCTAGAAGGATCATGGTGAATGACTGGCCCAAAATAAAACCAGGTGGTGGCTACAATCACAAGTGCTATAGTAGATATGGTCTTTACTACAACTGATTATCACAACTTTGGCACGTAACACACAGCTTTTGAGCAGACGAATGCATTTTCTCAATCCCCATGAATAATAAGGAACAAAAGCACTTTGTGGTCATGTCAAAAAGACAGTAGAGTACACTGCTATCTTACCTTAGGACTAGGTTAAATCTCCTGCTCTCTGTCACAATATAGTCCACAAGGACCTTAATGGCCTTGATATTCCACAGAATCAGCATGATTCTGGGTGACCACACTGGTGGTATCACAGTAATCGGACCTGGTGAGGCGGAAGTGGTAAGTATTTAGGGTGCCGTGGTCAGACATGTACGTGCCATAGCTTAGATAATAAAGCCTTCAAGGTTTCGAGGACCTACTACATGGGTGATGTTTTTGAAGATCCAGTGAATTGGAACATGTGAGAAAAATCTTGTTTAATACAAATGACAAATTGGTGCACCTATACCTCCCACCACTAAGAAAGAGGCACAGTAAACTTGTTCAGATGCCAGTGTCAGCTCATACCACACATGGTAATACACTGTGGACCATTTATTGGTGTCTTGGAAAGCTGCCATTTTTAGGTGTGATATATACTGCCCAGAGCAAGAGAAGATCCTGTAGCAGGTCCAGACCATAGTACAAGCTGCCCTGATGCTCAGACAGTATGACCTAGAAGATGGATGGTGCTAGAGGTATCCTAGGATGCTGTGCAGAATCTCTGTTAATGAGCAAAGCCAAACATTCAAAGGGAGAGAACTACTTACCTGGCATGCTTTTGGGCCCTAGTAGAGGCTAGGACATCCAATGTGACTATGCAGCTGGAGCTGCCTATGAAAAGTTGGGATTATGAGACCCACAGTCATCAGGTCATCCAGGGACAGAAACAATCACTGTATATTGTAAGTAATACATTGAGGATTGTGCTGAGCGGGGCCAGAGAGCACAACGAAGTTGCATAAGCAGGTGGCTTCAACTGTCATGTGACTTTACATGCTGTCATGGAGGCTTCCCTATGACTAACTCATAAAGGAGAAAATATTTGAGCCTGGTACACAGATGGATTAGCCCAAAATACTTACGATAAGTGATAATAGACTGCCACCACAATCAAACCCCAGTCAAAGGTGCCCTGAAAGGCAGCAAAAAAGACAAGTTTTCCCAATTGGTATAACTCTAAGCCACAAGCTTGGCTATATACCTGTCTGCAGGGAGAAACTGCCTAAAGCACAGATACACACAGACCTTGGGGCTGTCAGAGGGCTTTGCTGATTGGTCAGGACTTTGAAAGAAACACAATCAGAGGCTTGAAAACACACAAGGAAGTTTCAGGAACAGGTTTGTGGATGATTCTTTGGCAGAAGGCCCAAAGCATGTATGGGTATTTGTGTCTTATGTTAATGCCTACTGGAGAGCATTCCAGAGCATTCATAGAGGTACTGGGAAATTAGGAGAATAGGCTGACTTGTCCAGTGGCTATCAGTCAGCCTCTGACTAGACACCCCAGTGCTTGCACTATAGTCTTATGAATGAAGCAGCCTTGATGACAGAAATGGAGGCCATGCATAGGTCACAGCATGGGCTCTCTCTCACTAAGAGAGAGCTATTGCTGAATTTCTGCAGCAGAGATACAATATGGTGCCTCAATATAGAAACATCCCTCAAGATGGCCAATCACTTGGGTGACAAATAATTGACATCTTAGAAGGGCAGCAATATATCCTTGCCAGAGTTTACACCTACTTTCATCATGACTTTGCATTTCCTATCCCTGCTGCCTCAGCTAGCATCATCTGAGGCTTGAAGAGTATATGATATACCATCTTAGGATCCCAGTAAAATTGACTCAGACCAAGGGACATATTTTATAGCAAAAGCAAATGAAAAGAGTGCATGACTAGAGAATCCTCAGATCCCACCTTACACCACATCACCAGGAAGAAGCCAGCCTAGCAGAATGATGAAATATCCCTATGTTAAGCCCAGTGAAGGAGCCTCCTCGGGGACCACATTAGGGAAGATTGAATGCTGTCCTCCAGGACTCTGTATATTTAGTGAACCTCTAGCCAATGCATGGTGAAGCGTAACTAGAGTACATGAGTCCAAAAACCAAGGGATGGAAGTAAGATTAGCTCGTCTCGTCATCATTCCTAGTGACCCACTTTCAGAATGTGGGCTTCCCATCCCTATAGCCTTAGGCTCTGCTGGGTTAAAAGTTCTGAGTCCTGGTACTGGGGGTGAAGATGGAGGGTAGGGGAGGAGGATTCCACCAGAGAACACAGAAAGGCAGAAGGGCTTCCACTTTAAATTCCACGGAATTTAAAGCTATGACTACTATTTTGTCATTTAGGGCTTCTCAAACAGATGCACCAACTAAGAAGGGAGTTGACACACTGACCCTGATGAGCATTCAGAAATTAAGTATTTGCTACACAGTAGTGGTTTGAAGGAATAAAGCTCCAAATCCACAAAAGTCACCGAGGCTTCTGTCAGTGCTTTCATGCAATTTCAGCAAGCACGGCCTAACGAAGGTAAAACAACTAACTAAGAGACCCAAAGCCTGGGGATAAATGTGCAAACCCAGACGTATGAGGACAATATGACGCAACCTTTGGCCAATGGGGGCATGGAAACTGGTGGATAAATACTTTTCTTCTCCTACCTTAGGTGGATAATTCTGAGGCACAGCCTCAGGGGGATTAAGCCCTAGTTGCCCTGTTGGTAACCAACTAATAAGGCACACTGAGACTGGCTTTCCTTCCAGGGAAGGAACATTTTACTCTTCCAAGTCCCCTCATGTTATTCTCTGTGATAATTTCCCCAAAATAAACGACACCAAGTCAATGTCTCAGGCTCTGCTTTTTTGAAAGAACCTAAGCTAAGACATCTCCAAAAGTAGTATTGAGACTACCTGACGAAATAGCCTACAGCTGGGGTAGAATACTGAAAAAAAAGTACAAGTATTTAAATGCATCCTGGTAAAATTTCTGAGTCTCAGGGATAAAGATAAAACCCTTCAAGCTTCCGAGCAGAAAATAACTATAATAATAATAACAGTTCACCTGGAAAGGAAAAAAAAATCAGGCCAGCACTGAAAAATCTCATCTGTTACACTAAAAACTAGAAAACAGTACTGTTTGCAAAGGACGCAAGCGAGAAGAATGTGACTCTATGAGTCTGTAGCCAAACTACCCTGGTGTGACAGCAAGTGACAGACATTTTCAGGTATGTAAGGATTTCCAAAAGTCCCACAACAGCATAGACTGTCCAGTAGCATTACTTGAGGAACTCTCTAATCAGAGGAAACTGCAAAAAGAACTCAAGGTGATGGAATACATGGTATACAAAACACAGTGGTAAATATTAAAACCAGTAAAATGCATAAGTAAGTCTAGTATAATGATGATGTTCATTAATTTTTATAATATTTAAGAAAAAAATTTGTTTAATTTTTTAATGTTTATTTTTGACAGAGAGTGAGAGAGAGAGCGAGAGACAAAGCAAGAGCAGAGGAGGGACAGAGAGAGAGAGGGAGACACAGAAGCCGAAGCAGGCTCCGGGCTCCAAGCTGTCAGCACGGAGCCTGATGCGGGGCTTGAACTCACAAACCATAAGATCTTGACCTGAGCCAAAGTCGGATGCTCAACCAACTGGTTTTCTCTGGCTACCCTTCCTTTAGTCTCCATGATTTGGCATGTCCTCTTTCACTCTCTTTACCTTTAAAAACTGTGCTCGTTAATACACTATTTTCCTTGTTTCTCCCTTTTAAACATCCAACACAGGAATGAATGACCACTGAGTCTGAAATATTGCTTGAAAGAAAAGCTAAACTATACAAATATATCTGTTGCAAGGTGCTGGCAGTAAATTTTCGAGATAACTCTGCCATGGACAGAATTAACTTTCCTTTTACTCTTCTGGCAATATGTCTCTGTAGAGCCTGCAGAGACGTTTAACAGAACAGAACAAAACTTTATTTTCTCCTTGTACTGGTGTGATGCTGTCAGCCTGAGCATCTTTTGGAATGCCCTGGTGCACTCGGAATGGACTCTGTGCGCTCACAGGAGGCAGGAACAACGAACGGCCTGCAGACTACTGAAGTGGTCAGTGCTGCAACCTGGAGCCACACCAGCCCTGCTGGGAAGGAAGCCTGTCCATTTATCAAATTGACACCACGGCAGCAAAGGGAGCATCTGAAGCATCCTTTGCCAAGGACAGGCATAATGCAGAAATATACGTCAACTGCTGCTAGTGACTGAATATATATATATCTCTGGTTCAATTGTTGGACCATACCACTAGTCATCTAAAGTAATGGACAGTAAAGAATGACCAAGACTTACATCTTCCAAACAAAGCTGAAAATAGGTTTATCTAAAGTGAGTTATTGAGTTGGAGTCAGACTTGCTGGTCTCCTAAAAAAAAAAAAAAAAATAGAACATAGACTAATATCTTACCTCCATCCCAGAATCTATGCAAAGCCTCAACCTAAAGAACACCCAAGATACCATGGCCTTTTGCCCATCATGCGTTGAGCACACTCGGCTTTAGATTAGAACATCCTCTTTTGCATACGGTTCAAACTACAGCCTAGAAGCTATTACCGTTTAGACAGATTTCAACTATTACAGTCCTTGGTACGCAAAACATAAATAAAACATATTTGTTGAAAGAATATTTAGCCAGATCATTTTCAACGATTTAATATTAGTTACTCATACTGATGCTAAGAACTGAATAATACATAAGGAACCAAGAGTTTAGGCTTTAGTCTCAGGAAGTTTTCATCCAAGATCATTCTAGGTAACAGTGAACTACTCAGCACCCACACACCCTGCCCCAGCATCCTCTATTTCTCTCCCTTTGCATTTATCCCTCCTGGCATATTATACTGTCACTTTTTGGGTTTTGTTTTGTTTACTGTCTCCCCTCATTAGAATATCAACTCCAGGGGCTCCTGGGTGGCTCAGTCGGTTGAACCTCTGATTTCGGCTCAGGTCATGATCTCACTTGTGAGTTCAAACCCCAAGTCAGGCTCTTTGCTGACAGCTCAGAACTTGCAGCCTGCTTCAGATTCTGTCTTCCTTTCTCTTTGCCCCTCCCCTGTTCGTGCTCGCATGCTCTCTCTCTCTTTCTCTCTCAAAAATAAACATTAAAAATTCCACATATGAATGAAAACATATGATATCTGTCTTTCTCTGACTGACTTATTTCACTTAGCATAATACCCTCCAGTTCTATCCACATTGTTGCAAATGGCAAGATTTCATTCTTTCTCATTGCCACGTAGTATTCTACTGTATATGTAAACCACATCTTTTTTATCCATTCATCAGTTGATGGACATTTGGGCTCTTTCCATAATTTGGCTATTGTTGAGAGTGCCCATGGGGGAAAGAGAAGGGGAAAAAACAGTTTCAAACAGAGAGGGAGGCAAACCATAAAAGACTCCTAAATACAGAGAACAAACTGAGGGTTGATGAGGAAGTGGGAGGGAGGGGAAAATGGGTGACCGGGCATTGAGGACGACACTTGTTGGGATGAGCACTGGGTGTTGTATGTAAGCAATGAATCATGGGAATCTATTCCCCAAGCCAAGAGTACACTGTATACATTGTATGTTACCTAACTTGACAAATTATATTTAGAAAAAGAAAAAATAAGGGCGCCTGGCTGGCACAGTCGGTTGAAAATCCGACTTCGGCTCAGGTCATGATCTCGCAGTCTGTGAGTTTGAGCCCTGCGTCAGGCTCTGTGCTGACAGCTCAGAGCCTGGAGCCTGCTTTGGATTCTGTGCCTCCCTCTCTCTCTGCCCCTCCCCCACTCATGCTCTGTCTCTCTCTGTCAAAAATAAATAAACATTAAAAAATATTTTTTTAAAGAAAAAGAAAAAAATAAACATTGAAAAATTAAAACAAAAAGAATATCAACTCCAGGAATAGGAGTTTTTCATCTGTTTTGTTTATGGATATTGCCCCTGTGTCTAGTAATTGTACTAATTGATCATTTCTTTTTCTTTTTTTTTCAATAAATGAAATTTATTGTCAAATTGGTTTCCATACAACACCCAGTGCTCATCCCAAAAGGTGCCCTCCTCAATACCCATCACCCACCCTCCCTCCCTCCCACCCCCCATCAACCCTCAGTTTGTTCTCAGTTTTTAACAGTCTCTTATGCTTTGGCTCTCTCCCACTCTAACCTCTTTTTTTTTTCCTTCCCCTACCCCATGGGTTTCTGTTAAGTTTCTCAAGATCCACATAAGAGTGAAAACATATGGTATCTGTCTTTCTCTGTATGGCTTATTTCACTTAGCATCACACTCTCCAGTTCCATCCACGTTGCTACAAAGGGCCATATTTCATTCTTTTTCATTGCCATGTAGTACTCCATTGTGTATATAAACCACAATTTCTTTATCCATTCATCAGTTGATGGACATTTAGGCTCTTTCCATAATTTGGCTATTGTTGAGAGTGCTGCTATAAACATTGGGGTACAAGTGCCCCGATGCATCAGCACTCCTGTATCCCTTGGGTCAATTCCTAGCAGTGCTATTGCTGGGTCATAGGGTAGGTCTATTTTTAATTTTCTGAGGAACCTCCACACTGTTTTCCAGAGTGGCTGCACCAGTTTGCATTCCCACCAACAGTGCAAGAGGGTTCCTGTTTCTCCACATCCTCTCCAGCATCTATAGTCTCCTGATTTGTTCATTTTGGCCACTCTGACTGGCGTGAGGTGATATCTGAGTGCGGTTTTGATTTGTATTTCCCTGATGAGGAGCAACGTTGAGCATCTTTTCATGTGCCTGTTGGCCATCCGGATGTCTTCTTTAGAGAAGTGTCTATTCATGTTTTCTGCCCATTTCTTCACTGGGTTATTTGTTTTTCGGGTGTGGAGTTTCATATTTCTTTTCTTTTTTTTTTTTTTTGAGACAGAGAGAGAGACAGAGTACGAGCAGGGGAGGGGCAGAGAGAGAGAGACATGGAATCCAAAGCAGGCTCCAGGCTCTGAGCTGTCAGCACAGAGCCTGACGCGGGGCTCAAACTCACAAACCGTGAGATCATGACCTGAGCTGAAGTTGGATGCTTCACCAACTGAGCCACCCAGGCACCCCTAAATACTTCTGTATTTCTGATCTGGGCACCTTTTCTCTTCTACTTTTATCTCCTACCTCCCTTACTCCATTCCAGCCACATGGACCTCTTCATTGTTCCCCAAACAGGCCAGGCAATCCTGCCTTGGGGCCTTTGCACTTGACTGTCGCTTCTCAGCAGGAGGCTTCCCCACTAGTTACCCACCCTCCACCCCCACCCTCTCCCTTACCTCCTGCAAATCTTTGTTCCAAAGTCACCTTGACAGCAGAGTCTTTCCCCATACTCTTATTTAAATTTGAACTCCTCCCCCCTTGCCTACAGCACACACACACACACACACACACACACACACACACTCTTGGAACTTGCTATCTTCCTGCTCTGCTTCTTCTCTACACCACTCCTCACAGTCTAATATACAATATTAGTATTTGCTGCCTGTCTCTCTTCCTCCCCACCCCCAGACATACTAGAAGTCTAAGCTCCATGAAGGAAGACATTACACTCTCCTCTGCTCACTGACATATCCCTGATATCTAGAAATCTGTAGAAATATTGGCATTCAATAAATAAATATTTACTTATTGTTGAATAGATGAATTACTGTAAAAGCATTTTTTTACTTTTTATTTTCAATAGAGAGAGAGAAAATGTGTGAGCAGGGGAGGGACAGAGAGAGAGAGGGAGAGAAAGAATCCCAAGCAGTCCCCATGCTCAGTGTGGAGCTCAACGTGGGGCTCAATTTCACAAACCACAAGATCATGACCTGAGTCAAAATCAGGAGTTGGATACTTAACCAACTGAGCCACCCAGGCATCCCTAAAAGCAATTTCTATACATAAAACACCAGATTTTAGAACGTTCCACCTCTGTTCAGAAAGCAGACACATGATTATAATAAGTTGTTTGAATTTCAAATAAGAAGTTGAATATGAAATAAAAAATATAATAAGAAGCAGGTGGTGTGGAAAGGTTAAGTAATACAAGTCATACATCTTTGCTTTTTGATGAATACACTGCTAGAGTTTAGGTCATTGATAAATTTTGGTTTGAAAAATCTCTATGCAGTTGTTTGCTATTGTATACTATTTTTGAAGGCAGCAATCAAAACATACAAACACAACACAACACAACACACACACACACACACACACACACCAGCCTTTATGTATAAGATTGCCTCTGGTGCCCAGGGAAAATGAGAGGAAATGACTTTTAAATGGCTAAGAAAAATATTCATGATTTATTAGTTCAGTGAAATAGAGCAGAGCAGACCAGGCACCCACTTAACAAAGCGGCAGAACCGACCTTCACTAGGTGGATGTCTATGTGGAGACTCTGACCAAAAAAAAAAAAAGCCTATAGTTACATCTATGTGATTATGAATGACCAAGGGAATCAGAAACTTCAGAATAACACCACAAGATCTTCCTCTTCTCTTCCCATAAGCCTGGAGATAGGAAATTTATTGGGAATAATCTTCTCCATGTGAAACTCAATTCAACGTATACATTCTACCTTCCATTTAGGGATTCCCAAGTAAGACTTGGAGAGATAGAAATGGTTGTTTGCTCTCTTTGTGATCCACATAGAATTGTGTCACTTCAGAGCACAAAGAGACTTTCATAATCACACCCTCTGATCGCATTTTATGAAGGAAAAAAAAAATGGAGCTAAAGCAAAAGCTCCCCGGTTAACTTGGAGGAAATACTGAACTAGCCTCAAGATCTCTGAAGCCCGTACCAGAGTCTCCACCCCACTCCAGAGTGTCATTGCTGGGGTCTTAGTTTTTTCTCCAGAGCAAGCACTCATTTCAGCCCAAAATACTGCATGCATTCAAATCTCTATATGTATGCATAGGAAGGACATAGAGGGATAGATAGAAATACAGACATGCAATATATAGAAAATCAATCATAAACTTCACTCATCATGCTTGTTATTTAATAAAAAGAAAAATGAAGGAGAAAATAAAGTTTCCCATAATCTCATAGCCCTGATAACACTTGCTGATATTTAAATCTTTCTATTTTTAATGGTTTTATGTCTTCCATCTTAATACTATAAATATAGTCACCATTTCTTGATCATTTACCATGTACCAGGTCCTGTTCTAGTTGATTTATTTACTCAAGTCTCACAACAACCCAATGGCATTGGTATTATTATCCCCAGTTTATAGAGGAAGGGATGGAAGTTCAAAAAGTTTTCTCAGAAAGTAAGTTAGCCAAAGTCAAACAGCCCAGGTGTGACTGAGTCTGTCCTCAAACTTGAACCAGTTAATCTTCAAGGCCATTGCTGTTCATACTGCCCCACACTATATCTCTGTCTTCCCCCTGGGAATTGAAACCCATTTCCTTCCTCATCCATCCAAGATAGATACTTAAGCCCTGTATTTATGGGGATAGTTAACAATCCCAGCTACAGTCACTCTACTTAGATAAAGATGAAGTAACATTGTTAATATTTAAATAACAAAGCTTATTGCAATTTTTAAACCATTCAAGATGATTTTATTTCTCAACCAGGTATATGATAATCAACCTGATGATTTTATTTCTCAACAAGGTGTATGATAATCAACCTGGGCAAACCCTTTGGGCAGAGAGCTGTACTTCTCCAGAAGCCAGTTAAAGAATTTAGTCTCATGCAGAGACAGAGAAGCAAGCACCACAGTGATTTTTCTTGTCCATTGCCTGCCTAGAATGTCTTACTCAAAACAGAACAAATTTGTAGATTTGTACAAAGGGAAGGTTGGCTGAACCGGGCCCTACATAGTGGCTCTGCTTGGAATGAACAGGCAGAGATGGGAGGAGACTAGGCTATGTTCTTCCACAGAGGTAGTGAAGGTGAATCACCAGGTTTGGCCCAAAAATGCACCTGAGATTCCAAGCACAGCACCTCTCAGGAAAAGGACACTGGGGCAAGCAGAAATGTTCATGCTCGTTTAGATAATTCATTCCTCGGTTCTTCACCTTGTCCCAGGTCAAAGAAAGATTTTTGTGTCAAGATCTTTAACAGCCAAATCATATGACTTAAAGAAGTTCTTTGAGTCTTTCCAGAAATAGCCAGAAGGCCAGAGTGAGGCCGCCAGTCAACCTTCCAGGATTCAAACTCTGAAAGAGTGGGAGATTAAATTTCCAAGAGCTCTAGCCTCCCAGCTCTGATCTGCTTCTGCATTCTCCTCTCTGGGGAGCCTTGCAGGGTGGAGGTTTGGAAAAGGGAAGGGAATCTTTGGGTCTGTTCTTTATCCATTGTCCCATCACTCTGGCGACTGCTAGTCTTTATTTCTTTTTTAAACATTAAACACGTAAATAACATTGCTTTATTTTTCTTTATAGGAGATAATGCTCCATTATGAAGAAAACAATTTGTTTGTTGCTTCTGAAGGAAACATGATGTTTAGTTTTGACTTCAAACTGAGAGGTTCCAGAAGGTACAAAATGAGTTTGCCTTTCTTAAGTTATCCTGTTTTTCATTTTCTTATTTTCCCACTGACTGAGAAAGCAATTACTGCCACCCTTTCTTGACTAGCTAGCCGGTTCTTTCTTATGAAAATGTGAACCATAAGTTGAAGAGACTACTTGAAGTTCTGTCTATGATGAGCTGTTCCATGCCATAGGTCACTAAAATACTTTTGGTGAGATTTCCTTGAAATTTTTCTGTCGTATTGTCCTCAGAAGCCACAATCCATTCAATTGCCTCTGTGGGACTACACAGCATAATTCATTTCAGGAGACTTCCTTTTTTAATAGTTTTTGCTTCAAACCATCTTATTTCTAGTAGTTACACTCAAATGTGTATGTGTTTACAACTCACTGTTGACCCCCAGCAAACAAAAAGCTCTAGAGATGCTACCACCATGTACATTCATACATATATGTGCATACATACATACGGATCCGGTAAAATTAGTGCACTCAATTATCTGGCACCAATGGTCTCTGCTTTGAAGAATTCAGAGTGCTATTTTTAGAATGTTTTCATAAATGGGAACATAGATGACAGTTATTCTGTAGAATACAAAATGTTATACGTCTATTAACTAGAGAACAATATGGATGCTAATAAATACAGTTCACTGAAGTTCAGCGTTATTGATGTTCTTTTTCTTTTCTTTGTCCAGTCTCTTCCCCAAATTAAAATGCTTGCTAAATATGGTCTTGCTTATCAACTTCTTTCTCAGTCATTTAGATTGTGGGTGTACATGTTCCTGTTTCCTATTTACTAAATTCAATCACAGGAATTCAAACATGTATAGAAACTAAGGGAGAAAATAATACCTTTTAGAATTCTTAAACACCTGGTCCTTCTAGAATCCATTTCATCACCAAATATACTTAGAGCTTTTTGGAACAGAAAGTATCCCCTTCTTATGGATAAAATGAGTCACAAAGAACTCAAGCAAGTTGTTATACAGTCATTGATAAGGTAACAGGTAGAACTCAAAAGTCCTATTACTGTTATACGTTTTCTCCATAGTAGACCATGGAAAGCTAGAGCAAACGTGGGTCAAAAATGTGAACTTTCAAGGAGAATAATTTTTAAAAGGTAAAAGCCTACATCTGATACTTTGTTCCATATACAGCTGTGCTTAATGCTAAAAAGAAAACAAAATGTTCCTTTATGTAGATATATCCTTTTTCATTCTAAATAATTCATGCTCCTTAAGACACATGTGGACCAAAATCTAACTTTCCTTATTAAGTACATAGTGTTCCCAAAGCAAGTTGTTTGGCTTTGTAAGGCCATGAAAGCTTCTGGAAGATTTCATCTGTGACACCTGCATGCTATACTTAGCCATATGGCAGCATACTATTGCCAATGAAGACATTTGGAAAAGTAATTGTTCCACAGGCTCCCAAGCTCTGCCCTGCATAACTCACTTCTGCTGGACCACTAGTGGGAAGAGAAGAGACGATGCCAGAATTTTCTGAAGGGAATCACAGAATCTTAGATTGGAAAAGACCTTAAATTTCATCTAGTCCCACTCCCCATCCCATGTTATGAAGTAACCTTGAAAAGAATCCTTGAAAAGCATTTTATTAAAGTAAGATAATATCACAAATTCAGGAAGGCTAATGGCAGACACACCACCACGGCAACTATAGGTTAAATGTTTTAAGTACGCCAAAGGGAACGTGTCTGGAATCAGAAAAGGTGCACCAAAATTCTTGTTCTTCTTTGAAATTTGAGAAAACAATTCCTTCAACACCTTCCAGTACTTCTATAATTTAAGAACAGGTGTTATGGATTTTGGATTGCTTCTTTCTCACTCATGTATTCAATAATATTTACATAATGCCTACTATGTGAAAGATAATCCATCCAAGTTAGGATTAATACTTTTAACCATTACTAAAGTAACTTGCATTCACAGAAGACTCCTCACTCAAACTTTTTAATCATAGCTAACATAGGTCACTACAGATCGCAGACCCCTTTTCAGAAGAGAAAAAAAAGTCCCATAATAACAAAGACTGAAGAAAAATCTCCAGAAAAAAATAATACACTTTAGAAATCCTTAATAACTCACTAGTTGCCACTACTAGAGTAAATAGGCATCAAAATCTGATACATGTCTGAGTTCAGATATAAATACCAAAGTGTTGGTTAGTATAAGTAAAGAGAATAAAGAAATGAAATCATGGAAAATGTTAAAATTTGTGCTGTGGAAAGTTTCAATTATTGATCTGTAGGAAGGGCATTATGAGAGGGCGAAGAGTTGAGAGAGGGAAGCGTGTGAGGGGGTTTTCTCTGGCACAGGCTGAGCCTTGTATCCCCATCCTTCTCCCCTTCCCCAACAGAGGGGGTTGCTGACTCTTCTCTCCCAGACTAGAGCCAGGGAGGGGGGGAGGAGGGAGATGTATGTTCCCTGAATTTGAAAGGCTTGGTGGACTAGAACCAGACTCACCTGATAAACTTCAAGTAACCCGTGGGACACAGAAAGGGCTGCAGCCGAGATGTAAATGTACTTCTCTCCGATGTCAAGTCAAAGAGGCATATCCCAGGGACCAGCTGTAGAGCCATGATAGGAATGACAGGCAGAGGGCATGCGCAATGGAATTCTGCCTAGGAGAGCAGACTGCCAAGGTGAAGGGACCACAGGAGTAGAGGTGAGAGCAGAATGTGGGGATGTCATGGGGTGGGGGGTGGGGGGGTCTCAGCAAGTAAACATGCTAAGAGTCTTAAAACTTTATCATAAATGCTCCATGACTCTAACTTGCAGACATTAGAGTCAAGACCATACTGTCATATTGGCACCTCCAGAGACTGTGGGATGTAGCAGTAATGAGACCATTGAGAATGTCAAGTCAATATTGCAGACTGAACTGACAGGGAATGACTCTCTCTCCTGGAAAAAAAAATTAAACTCTACAGAAACAGAATTTGGATACCTAGCAAATTTCAAATGCAGAGTGTGAAATCCCTGAGTGAAAAATGGAGCCAAAATCAGAAAAGTGAACAGGAGCTTAAACCAAATCAGTTCATAGTTTACACCTTTAACGGGTATAGAACTTAATAGGGGCTTTGGAGCCATCACAAACAGAGGGTTTCAACATGTCATTCCCAGGGTCCCTGGGTGGTTCAGTCAGTTGAGCATCTGACTTCAACTCCAGTTATGATCTCTTGATTCGTGATTTCAAACCCTACATCAGGATCACTGCTACCAGCCTGTCAGTACAGAGCTTGCTTCGAATCCTCTGTCTCCCTCTCTTTGTCCCTCCCCGGCTTGCGCTCTCAAAGATAAATAAATGTTTTTAAAATATGTCATTCTCTGCGTGCAGAGACACAAAATAGACTGACAGAAAACATCCCCTCCATTGGTAACAAAAGATGCCAGAATGCAATAGAGTAAATTTTCAACGTGGTTAAGCAAAGTTACTATCCACCAGTTAAACTATATCAAGGGAAGGTAAATAAATAAAAAGACTGAAAGGGTCTACTATTTATAGCAGTTTACTGAAAAAAAAATTACTAAATAACATCATTCAGCAAGAATAATGGTAAATCTGGAGGAAGAGTGGATGAAATAATGAGATGCAAATAATGAATAATGAAATCCACAGGAATAATGAATAATGAAATAATGAAATAAGAGTGGAGGAAATAATGAGATGAAGAAGCTTTAGGTAAGCATGCTGATAGATCTAACTGAACTTCAGATGCAAAATAATAATAACATTAACTAATTTTGTGGCTTAGATGAAAGAAAAAACTAAAATCGTACATGATAATTTGGAATACAGGAAGGAATAGTCATTCTAACCTCCTATACTGTTCAGGAGGGAGATAAGGATTTGGTTAACTCCACAGTTCGTTAAGTCAGAAGGAAAACCTGTAAAAGGAATAAATATCAAATGTATAATTACCAAATGAGTTGAGAGGATATAAAGAGAATAAAGAACATATGGTCAATTCAATAAAAACCCAGAAAAGAGGGGGGAAAAAACACAAAAACATAAAACCAGATAGTGTAAATAGGAATTAATGTATTAGTAATCATATTAAATACAAAAAAATTTTAATCGCCTCTAATTAAATTTTCAAAAAAAAAAAAAAAGAATACCATCCAGCTATTTTTTTAAGAGTAATACACAAAAACATGTTGATACAGAAGGAGATGGACAAATATGAGCCAGGCAAATACCGATCAAGAGATGGTTGGTATTACTACATTCAAATCAAACAACATAGAATTTTAAGCCGAGAAGCACTGATAGAATCATAGATAAGTAAGATAAAAAGAACAACTCAACAGGAAAATAAAATCATCATGAAATTTTATGTACTTAGCAATAGAGCCTCAAAATACATAAAGGAATGAGAGAATTGTAAGGAGGAATTGACAAATCTATAATCACAGTGGGAAACTTTCATACACCTCTCTCAAACCAATACATGAGGCAGAGAGAAATAGTATTAAAGATTTATAATTATAATGTTATAATTCTTGTAATTTAAGGATTTATAATTATAATATATATTTGAACAACACAAAGACCTAACCCAAAAGACTATAATGTAGAAGCCTGCACATAATGAATAAAAAGCATAAAATACACATTCTTTTCAAGCACAAACAGAACTGTCAGAGAAACTACATAGCAAGTCACAGAGGAAATTTCAAGACATGCCAAAGAATCTATATCACATATCTGTATCATAAAAATAACCTAGTAGCCAAAGAGGAAACCACAAGAGGATATTATAAAAAAATTTAAACTACACAACAATAAGTGTCATATGCCAAAATTTGGGGACGTTTCTAAATCAATAAATACTTTAGAGTTAACTTACTGAGAAACAAGAAATCCTAAAAATAAATGAGCTACAGATTCTATTGAAGAATGGGGGGAGGGGGGCGAGAAGAACACCCAAAGAAAATATAAGAAAGGATGTAACAAAGAGCAGAAAGCAATTAACTTGGACACAAACAAACAAAAATCACTGGAGATGACGAGGCCATCAAAAATATTCCATTTGGCCCCTACGTAGTCCCTCAGCATCCACAATGAAAACCAAGCTGTCTCATTCCTCGGCTGCTGTTAGTATAGAGTACCTACCAGAACTCCCTGATAGACACACAATGTAAGCCACATTTGCAATTTAAATTTTATGGTAGCCACATTTTAAAAAGTAACAAGAAACAGGCAAAATTAATATTAAAATATATTTTACCTAAGCATATGTATCAGAACTATCATTGCAACATGTAATCAATCTTTGAAAATTATTGAGATGGATTACATTCTCTCTCCATACTAAGTCTTTAAATCTGGGTCTTATTTTATACCTGCAGCACGTGTCAATTCAGACTAGCCACACATCAGTTGCTCAGTAGCCACACACTACAGGCAGGACAAACCTGTACTCAAATGGCATGCCATATAATATCAGAGTTCTTTGGCCTTTGCAGGCATTCTTTTCTCATATTTGTTTCTTAATTTGGCCTTTGGGACAGGATAAAGACTTGTTTAAGCATTGTCATTTGGTCTGCATTTTAGGTCACGCAAGATGGTGGTAACGCTTCAGTTATTTTACTGCTCATTTCTGAGTAAGTCTTTTCTAGCCATGTGTAGTGGCATCAGTCTAGCAGTCAAAGTTGAGATGACCACATAGGTGATGGCATCTCAACGAGTTACCCGTGTACTTTTCATATTAGTATTTGCACAACAGAGATTGCCTACAGTCATCTTCATCCCCCAAGAGTTTCATGTTGAACAACAAAATGGCCTAGATCCGTCTGAAGATAAATTGCTTTAATTATTAGGCAGAATGTGAAGCTCACCGTTTCAGATATCAGGTCAGTGCAATGCCCAGCATCGGCAGTGGTTTCACTGTGATATTTCTCCAGGTGCTACTATTGAGCCATCATATCAATGAAATGCCTCCGTGTAGGCCCAGCTTTGTCTGTGGGATGTGTTCATTTCTTCAACAGAAAAAAAAAAAAAAAAAAAAAGTGATCTCAGTAATTGTGGAAGGAGACCATTATTTTCCAACACTGCAATATTTGCTGTTTGACATTTTAGTCTAATTGTCAGCACCGTTGTTAATATGTATGGAAACCTCACAGGGTAATTATTTTTTAGGTCTCAGAATTGATATAATGAAGCTATACTGATACTTCTCAACTCTTGCATTTTTAACACTTTTTGTGGGATCATAGAAGGGAATTCAGTGGTTACAACTAACAGCATCAAAACAAACAAACAAACAAAACTAGCAGCACATGGACTGAAGCCAGACTACCTGGATTTGAATCCCAGCTTTACTGTCTACCAGCTGTATGTCTGAACCTCAGCTTCCTCCACTAGGAAAGTATGGAAAAATATTAAAGTTGCAAACAGGATTGCACAAAGTAACATACAGGGTGCTTAACACAGTGCCCAGAACTCAGAAGTATTTCATAAACATCACAGTTGGGTCATCTGTAGGTTCCTAATTCCTCCAGACAAATTTGGGAGCATTGACATGTGATGATGTCGACTTCCATTCTAGACACTTACTATGCAACTGTGCTAACGTTTTGGTTGGACAACTCCCTGCTCAGATCCTATTACCAAGAACCAAGTCAGATTAGAGTGCTCTACACGTAATTGACATCAGCTGGTGGAGTGACCCAGTTCTGATATGCCACTTGCCCTAATCTTTTCATTCTGAATCAGGAGGAGGCATTGCGAGGCCGAAGATTTTTTAATATTCTTTTTCCTGACTATATGGTTTTTTAATAACACTTTTCCTCAGGGTAAGGAAGGCCAAGTCTGGACTGAACAAATGAAATAACTGGGTTTATGTAAGCAAGATGCTTAGATAGGAGTTTCAGCCCAAGGCATTTCCTCCTCCTCCCTTTTCTGTGAGAGTGCTGTTCACCTCTAGACATTCACCTTTCTGGGTAGAAAATTCTCCCCATCTTGATATTCCAGTCTATACCTCCTCTTTTTGAGGCTCACATTCATCAAAACTATAAATTTCATGCCCACACTATCCTTCTGCTGACGTTTTAGTATTCTGGAGCTAGAATTGCACTTTCAGAGACTTTTGTCAATTAATTAAGAGTGTGGTATAAAAGCAGACAAATTTTTACAATTTTTCCAGTAAATCTACTTTAATGTTAAAGTATTTTTTTAATTTTTTTTAACGTTTATTTATTTTTGAGACAGAGAGAGACAGAGCATGAACGGGGGAGGGGCAGAGAGAGAGGGAGACACAGAATCTGAAGCAGGCCCCGGGCTCTGAGCAGTCAGCACAGAGCCCGACGCGGGGCTCGAACTCACAGACTGTGAGATCATGACCCGAGCTGAAGTCGGACGCTCAACCGACTGAGCCACCCAGGCGCCCCAAAATATCTTTAAAATATTGATTAATAGTTAATACAACAATCAGTGTGTGCCAGACACCATTCTGTTTTGTTTTACATTTAAAAAATGCTATTAATCCACACAATAGCCCTAGGAGGAGGATATTCATTAGTATTATTGCCACTTCATAGATGAGCAAAGTAAGATATAAAGAGGCTAAGAACTTGCCTATGGTCTCATAGTTGCCAAATGGTGAAATCAGGATTCAAATGCAGCTCTCGTTCCAGAGCCTATGCCTGGAACCATTACGACATTCTGCCTCTCACAGAACATTGTTAGTAGCATACCAAAACGAAAAAGAAGACTTTGTGCATTAAAAAGCAACTTAGTCACATTTTAACATATCTCTGGAATCAAAAACATTTAAGTAACCTTAATTTATACATGTCTCAGAAACCATATGCCTTATGAACCACCAGGGACACATGCAAGGATATCAAATAATTATGAAAATTAACCGAAAGGTCAGTGTAGCTTCCACCACAGTTACTGTGTTACTTTGGTCATCTTATTTGCAAATTAGGGGGTACCTTTCTTCCTCTCAGCACGTTCCCAAGCTGTAAAAAGGTAAGGAAGAGATATTGTGCTTTGGAAAATGTTTACTTTTTTTTTTTTCCAACTGAGCAGGAAATCATTATCCAAGCCCAGCCGCAAATATGTGCTACAAAACAATTTATCTACCAAGAGTTCATGGGCAGCTGGATTGGGAAAAAACACATTAATTATCATTCAAGTGGAAATGCCCCCATAGACATACCATTTAATTAACAGAGAGGCCAGTATTGGAAATGAATAATTTGAGGCGAGGCAGAGATGTGTGAGTAAACCCTTAGGTGATTTAAGGCTATTATCCACAGATAAACACAAAAAATACATGAAATAGGTTTCTATCTTATAAACTCCTTAAAAAATAAAAAAGATGTCTTAGAAAAAAAGACCCTTCTGAGCCTTTTCCTTGCCTGTATTAAAAGCCATCACCTGTGAGCAGGCAGCTAGTTGGGTTCTGTGGTAACATCAATTCCTTTAAAGGCTGGAAGATCTCCACTCCCTTGAATTCAAGCTCTGAAAAAGATGAGAGCTAAAATCACTTCATGTAACAGAGTTCCCCCGTCTCCGAAAACCCTTGAAATTTGTAGCTCTGCCAAGATTATAAATAGAAGTGATATGGCAGCAGTGGATTGATCATTCTGCTAAATGCGCTCATCCCATTTGGGATGGTTTTATGAAGCATGGCGGCAGCTGGGGCAGTGGCTGCTGCCACCGCCACCACCACTGCTCCTGCCCTGGCTGCAAAGTGCCTTTCCTATCATTTTTTTTTCCTTTTCTTTACTGAGAAAAGCCAGGGAGATTTTCCTAAAGCATAAAGAAATAAAATAAAATTACAGCCCAAAGGCTGTTTTCTAGAACAGTCTGAGAGACAATCAAAGAGTCTGAAATGAAATCACACACACCCATTGACTCCCTGAAAATGAGCCAAAAATCAGAATTCAGGGACCCAGTTTGGCATCATATGTGGGCTGCCCTGGGTTGTTGAGACACTGTCAGCTTTTGTGTTATGATTCTAGAAAATAACAGTCTTAATAAGCCAAATGCCATATGTAGCCAGCTGGGGGAGGATAGGTTTTCATTTCTGACCTTGGTAGTTCCTTGAAACCATCTGTAAAGAAAGACAAGTTCATCTTCCACAATCTTTCCTTTTTTGTATTCTCCCCCCAATGTGCAGCATCTCTTTAACAGCTCTAAGGTTCTTAATTTAATTCAAGAAGTATTTATTAAGCACCTCCTGAGTGCCCAGCACTGCACTAGATATTTAAAGAAGAGAATTCACTTTAAAAAAAGGAAAAAAAAAGCATCTTTATAATAAACTCCCTTTACCAGTGGAATAAGAAATCGGGACAAGGAGAACGGTGGGGAGAAGGAGCTTGGTGACCTGATTTCTGCCCCCTCTCTCAGGTTTTACCTTCACCTCAGAGGCCACTTCCTCTGGTTTTCTCCATTACTCCCATGGTCATCTCTGGAGGAGATCTCAGTGTGAGAAAACCTTTTCCCATAGATCAGCTGAGATATTTTCAACCAAGTTTTGCAAGATCCCAAGAATCAATAAAGAGAAAGAAACATTGAAAATGTAGTGATCAAAATAACCTATACTACAAACAAGATGGATTTTTCCCCCTAATATTTTTCCATCAGGAAATCCTATATTTCAAACAGAATCTTATACAAAGCCCTAATAGATAACACAGAGACCCCTGGAGCTGCTTTAGTAAGTACAGAGGAGGGACAGTCCTCCTGGCTCTTACTGCTACTGACCTGAAGGCTCCTCTCTGGAACCTTAAGAAGTCTCTGACCATCATTCAAAAACAACCTTAAGTAGACACTTTCATGTGACAGAATCACATCCTTCACACACCTTGTGATCGCAACACCCCCGCCAAAACACACACACATTTCTAACATCCCAACCCCTCCTTCAACGTCAAGACCAAGATAGCACCCCGTTCTTCTCCTGCACCGTCAGTACTGGTCTACTACATGTTCCTTCCACAAGGGACAGACACTGGCTGTGAGCTTACCTTTCAGCTGCAACTAGGTCCCTGTTGTGGGTGTGGCCTGAACCAAATATAGGACCACAGTAAAATGCCATCCTCCTACAAAATAATAGCCTCAGCATTCCCGTAACAGTGAAGGGATGCAGAGGAAGCAGTTTCCTCACAAATAGAAGTGGCTCCCATCCCCTGCAGGAGTATGTTTTAGAGGAGACAGAAATGTGTCTCCAAGTGAAGTATTCTGACTTGAAACAGAAAATCAAACGAGGCAGAATGAAAGAGGTTTCTAAACTGAGAATTTGTATCAAGTTCCCAGCTGATGCTGATGCCATAAGTCTGGAGACCACACTTTGAGAATCACTGCCCTAGGCAATGTTGTAAGGCATTCATAAGCAAAGAGAAGAAATGGGATTCTATATATCTTTATTTTAGTGACAAAGATGAAAAAGAAGACCCCACATTCAAATTTGAGGAATTAAACAGAATCAGTTTGAGATACTCTCTGAGTCTGGGCAATAGTACAATACACTGGAAAAAACAGTTTGAAAATGTTGGTGTGTTTTACCCCTAGGTATCCAAAACTACAGCCTCAACTGGATATCCTTGGTGTCCCTAACTTCATTAGCAAATCTTCGTCCCAGAAATTCTCTGATGAGATCACATTGGAGAAAGACATCTTAGGTCACTTAGGTGTGCTATTCCAAGTGGAATTCCCCAGCCCAAATGACATGCATGTTCACTGAGGGCCTGGCTTCTTTCCAACTAGATAACACTTAGCAGAAGGAAAGTACTGAGATCTAAGTCTCTGGGTCTCTGTCATTCTTAAATGGGCACCAAATATGTCTAATTCCAACTTGAGAGTTTGATATCTGTGCTATCTCATCTATGAATCAAAACACAAGGCAACAACTGACTGAGCAGGCTCTAGGGTTACAAGGCTTGACTTAGAATCTCAACAATTGCACTTATGAGTTGCACGATCTTAGGCACATTTCATAACCTCTCTGCCCTCCATTTTCCTTATGTTAAAAAAAAAATGGCAGGTACTTGGATGGCTCAGTTGATTGAGCGTCTGACTCTTGATCTCAGCTCAGGTCTTGATCTCAGGGTTATGAGTTTAAGCCCCACGTTAGGCTCTGTACTGGGCATGAAGCCCACTTAAAAAGGGTGGGGGGTGGGGGGTACAGTGCCTACCTCACACAGTTCTGGTGAAGATTAAATGAAATGTTGCTGAAGCATTTGGCAAGGGGCTGGCTCACAGCACATAAATAGTGCCGGTTAGTATTTGTAACAATGCTTGATATAATGCCTTTCACATAATGAAACCTTCAATAAATGTTTTCTGGCTAGCTGAATTGTCACCAAGTTTTGACAATCTCAAAAATAAAGATTGTGTATCTGTATCTACCCCCCCCCCCCCCCCCGCCCGCCCCATCTCCCCTGTTTCCCTGCCTACACCTTAGCAATGACAGGACCAAGAAATTGTCCTCTGGGTTATACTGCCTAGGGCTTGAGCACGTTTCGCTTTAAACCCACTGTTCCAGATCCTGCTAATGAAATTTAAAGAATGTCAGGCAGCAGGCCTCTGTTGTTAAGGAAAGGAAACCCGGAGAGGCAGCTCCCAGAGATGTGGTCCCAGTAGGCATTCAAAACTTCTAGTATTCTTAGCTCCACTTATCTTGGTTGAGCCTTTGTTAGGATTTTTTTTTTTTTTAAAGCCAAGCAGTCTTGTGAAAACCAGCTTCTTAGTAAACTATATAGGCACTTCCTGGTTACCCATGATATGAGAATAACCTTTAAACTATTTCCATTTCAGATCCCAGCTGGAAACAGGAAGCGCATGGGGTACAGCTTTAAACAAAAACAAAAGAACCCAAAGATAAACCAAATTGTTCCAGGGTTCAGAAGAGGTTTATGCTAAGTGTTAGAAGGTTCACATGTAGCGAATCCTCTCCCAGTTTCTGCCATTCCAGAAATTCCTTTTGCGGGGGTGGGTTGGGGGTGTAGTGGAGGAAGGGTTGTACTAAATTGCACAGCACCGCCATCTCCAGGACCAGTGGAGAACATTTTCTCAGGGTCAGTCAGATAAATCATCTTCCTAAACGCTTCATTTAAATATAATCAGATGGTTAAAAATTTGACAGCAGACAGACTGGAACAGATTTTTCTACTGTTTCCAATGTTTGAAAAGTCAGTAGACACAGCTTTTTTGTGGTGTATGCACATTTAAAAAAATATTTGCTGATTGAAAAGCCATTTACAATAAATAGGAAAGTTTAAATAGCTCATACTGCATTGCCAAATGATGGGAGTAACACAGACACAAACATATTGTTCTGCAAAAAAAATTCCTTAAAAAGAAAAGTATGAATCAAATGATTTAGAAGTGCTGTTTGAGCAGATGGTGTGATTAACAACTAGTATGTTAGCCATCTCAGGAGCTTACGGAGAAGTAAACAAATGCAAGGGGAAAAAATCACTTTATTCCCCCGAAGAGTATGTAGTTCACTTCATTAGGAAAATTTGAAAGCCTGCATTTTGAAAGTTTGATATCCCTAGAGGATATTGGGAATAAGGAGTGAGGGGAGTCTTTTTGGAAAAAGACCACATCAGGACAAGTGCTGATGCTCCATGCATGGCCTGGGATGAGATGGGAGAAGTTGACATCGTCATTGTCACCCAAAACGCTGGAGGCAGGTGGCAGCTGGCTGAACACACTGGCCTTGGAGTGAGAAGGCCAGGTTCTACACCTGGCTCTAGCATTAGCTGCCTCCAGCCTTGAGGCCATCTTTGCTCCCTCCCAACCTCAGTTTCTTTGTTTGGAAAATAAGAGTGAGAGCCTGGGCACCTGGGTGGCTTAGTTGGTTAAGTACCCAACTTCAGCTCAAGTAATCTCGCAGTTGGTAAGTTTAAGCCCCATGTGGGGCTCTGTGCTGACAGCTCAAAGCCTGGAGTTGCTTTGGATTCTGTATCTGCCTCTCTCTCTGCCCCTCCCCCCCCAAAAAATAAACATTTTTAAAAAAGAGAGAGAGAGCCTGATGACTAGACAGTTGTGCTTCAAAAACTTTAATGTGCACCTGGAGGTCTCATTAGAATGTAGATTCTAACTCACAGGCCTGGGGTAGGGTCTGAGAGTCTGAATTTCTTACAGACTCCCACGTAATGCTGATGGTGCTGAGGCACAGACCACACATTTACTATCGGGACAAAATATCCCTTCCAATGATGATACTCTATCATCTTCTCATATGCGAGGTGCAGGTCAAAACAAGGTAAGAAAAGGACAAGTGCTCACCTTCCAGGGCCATATGACTCGGCAACGTGTGTGGATAAAAATGCATAACAAACACGCCAAATGTTGAATTGATTTTAAAAGCAAATCAAGTATTTATTTACATTATATAATTTATATTTATACATACACATATATAACATATTTAATTGAATTGACTTTTGTGAGTAGGTGCGGTGAGGGGACAGACCTGGGAATTGGACATGGAGACCAAATATGTGGGAATTAGATGAAAGGGAGGTTGGGAGATTGGGCAATCAACCAGCATCCACATAGAGTATTCAAGACTGACCCCAAGATAGGATGCCTGGGTGGCTCAGTCGGTTAAGCCTCTGACTTTGGCTCAGGTCATGATCTCACAGTCTGTGAGTTTGAGCCCCCGTGTTGGACTCTGTGCCGACAGCTCAGAGCCTGGAGCCTGCTTCAGATTCTGTGTCTCCCTCTCTCTCTGCCCCTCCCCTGCTCATGCTCTGTCTCTCTCTGTCTCAAAAATAAATAAAAACACTTTTAAAAATTAAAAAAAAAAAAAAAACGATCCCGAGACTTCACCAGGATTAAAATCTCTTTCTCTGTGAAAGACACTGTCAAGACAATGAAAAGACAAGCTAAAGACTAGGAGAAAATATTCGCAAACCATGTGTATGACAAAGGACTTGCACCCACAATATATAAAGGATTCTCAAAAGTCAATGGTAAAAACAAACAAACAAAATTTAAAGCAGGCAAAAGACTAGCAGGTAACCTAGCCAGAGAGGAGACATGGATGGCAAGTAAGCAAATCAAAAGATGTTCAACATTAGCTCCTAGTGAAATGCAGGTTAAACCCGCGATAGCACCACACACCTATTACAATGGCTAAAATAAAAAATACCGAAAACACCAAGTGCTGACAAAGATGTGAAGAAACTGAATCACTCGTATATTTGCTGGTCGAAATATAAAAATGATACAGACTTCAGAAAACTGTTTTTGGCAGTTTCTTATAAAGTTAAACATACATTTACCATATGCCTTAGCAATTCCACTTCTATATATTTACCCTAGAGAAACAAAAACTTACATCCATACAATAATCTGTACAAGAGTGCTTATATAGCAGCTCTATTCATAATTGTCAGAAATTAGAAACAGCGCAAATACCTTTCAATAAGTGAGTAAACAAACATTGGGTGGTACATCCACCCAATGAAATTTACTCAGAAATAAAAAGGAGCAAACTACTGAAATATACAACAATTTGGATGAATCTGAAAGGCATCATGCTGAGTGAAAGAAGCCAGTCTCAAAAATTTCATGCTGTATGATTGCATTTATACGACACTTTAAAAAGACAGAAACTAAAGTGACAGCAAATCAGTGGTGGCCAGGGTTTGAGTACATGGGGGAAGTACAAAGATGTTTAGTACTATACTTAACCAGCATTACTAAGCCTACTAAACTCGTAGGACTATAACCGGTCCACATTCTGATTGTGGTGGTGGCTATACAAATCTACCCATGTGTTAAAATTCATAGAATCACACACCCAAAAAGTCAATAATATTACTGTGTGCTAATTATTTTTTTTAAACCCCAACCTTTAAAACATTAAATGGTTAGCTCATTTTTAAACTTAGAGCAGAAGTGAAAAGTTTTTGAAAGTCTGATTAGTAAAGTAAATGTGTCCCAGCCACTACTATAATACTTTACCAGTGAACTTTGATGGTTAGCTACCACTTTTCTATCGCTGTGCACAGCCTGTCAGCATAGATCCCGCTCCCAACCCTCTGTTCCCCTGTCTCTGCCCTTCTCCTGCTTGTGCAGTCCCCAAAATAAATAAATATATATACCAAAAAAATGAGCATCACCTCTGGGATAGCAATTCAACTTCTTGGAATTCATCCTAAGAAAGAATCAAGCAAGGATGCTCAGCTTAGCATTGTGTTAATAGTGAAATATCGAGTGCCAGGGCTCTAAAATCCTTTCCAGTGAATGGGTAAAGATACTTTGTCATTCTCTGCTGTGCTAGATGCTGCACAGAGCATAATATTACAGTCTGAGAGTATAATATGATCAGAAATATACATGGATTAATGTGCATAAAGAACATACTGAGAGCCAAATAATGAATTGATTTTAAAAGTAAATAGAGACGCCTGGGTGGTTCAGTCGGTTGAGCAACAGACTTCGGCTCAGATCATGATCTCAGGGGTCCTGAATTAGAGCCACACATCAGAGTTTGCTGCTTTCAGCACAGAGACAGTATCTGATCTTCCGTTCCCTTCTCCCTCTGCCCCTCCCCACTGTGCCTGCACACTGTCTCAAAAATAAACATTTTTTTAAAAGTAAATAAATTATTTATTTAAATTATGTAACTTATCTATATATCAAAAAAGTAAACTACGTAATGTCCAGACATTTTAAAAAATGTATCTGGGGGCGCCTGGGTGGCTCAGTCAGTTAAGCGTCCGACTTTGGCTCAGGTCATGATCTCGCAGCCAGTGAGTTCGAGCCCCGCGTCAGGCTCTGTGCTGACAGCTCAGAGCCTGGAGCCTGTTTCAGATTCTGTGTCTCCTTCTCTCTATAACCCTCCCTCATTCATGCTCTGTCTCCCTCTGTCTCAAAAATAAAATAAACTTTCAAGAAAATGTATCAGTATTTATTGACATAAAAGACTTACATTTCATACGTTTCTAAGTAAAAACTGCAGACTACAAAATAGTACTATCTCATTTTATACAAAATTTACAAAAAGACAGAAACCATATATATGGCAGAAAAATGCATAAAGTACATTTTAAGATATTATCATAGGTTTGTTGAGTGTGGGTGATAATTGATTTCTATTTTCTTCTTTTCTGCATTTTCTAGGGTTTTTTTTTTTCAGTTAGAGTGTATCGCTTTTATGATTGAAAAAAAATCCAATAAGACTAGTTCTAGAAACAATTACCAAATTAATCAAAGACAATTTTCTTTATATTAACTCTGTTTTCTTTAACCTCAAGAAGGCTATGTCTCTGAGGTGTTTAGAATTCTGCCTTTCTTCACAGATTCCACAGGCTTCCCAGGGGGTTCCAATGATTGCCCCATGGCATTTAGTGTCACAAGGTCAATGTCCCAGCTCAATTAACAGCTGATAATATATCTTAAGCAACATCCATACATGAAGTGCATTCAGACTCTGGGTGGGGATCAGCCACTCCCAGTAATTTTGCTGCACCCTGACTTTTTCCTTTGTAAATCTCAACTGTCTGCTTCCAAAGCTAATTTGGAAATGAATTCAGCCTTAACATCCTTCCATAAGAGCTTTCTTTGAAATAAAAAAGGCTACAGAACTTTTTTCAAGTAGTTTTCCCTAAAACTGGATTTCATCAAAAATTTGGAATCTTTCTGATTTTTTTCAAGTAATAAAAAGTCAGACATCGAAGGAAGAAAATATGTCTTTTCTTTTTTTGTTTTTAATCTGTCTTTCCTAAGTTAATTGTGGTTGTTTTGTTTTGTTTGTTTTTTTTGTTTTTGTTTTTGTTTTTTTTCCTTTTTAGAGGCTGTTCACATTTCTACTCAGGAAGGAAGAATAAATGAATTCATTGGATTTTATATTTCCTTTGCATCTACATGCATCACTTTTCCATATCTACATAGCTTGCTGATTTGATGTACTTAAAAGCAATCTTGTCATCAATAATTTCAGAAAATCTTGTAATGTGCTTCTAGGATTATTTAGTCATTTGATTTCTATTTATCCTTCATACGTGGACATTTTGATTTATCTGTGGCAAACAGTGTTCGCTTATTTACAACAATGTCTTTAGTTAGCCTTCAGACTTTTTAAAAAGTTGTTTTAAAATCTATTTTGGCCACGTTTGTCTGGGATCAGTGTTTGAATTTTATCTAAATGGGTGTTCTTGGCTTTACCCCACCTAATAAAATGTCAGGTTTGATTGTGCCATGATTATCCAAAAGATCACTCATACACCCCTGACTAAACCAGTTTCTGTTCATTCTACACACACTCTATGCCATGTGGGGCCATTCTACCTTGCTAGAATTAGTCATTTGTCTCATCCTAAAATCTCATCTCTTTATTTCATCTTGAATTAGGTAGCCTGACAAGTGACAGGTAGATAATTGAAATTTTTAATTTCTTACCCGACCTAACATTTCAACTTCACCAGTTTCACTGGGAAACTGATTGTCAGTACCCTGGTCAGGCACTTTTTTTCTACTTTTTTATTATTAAAAAAAAAAATTATAATTATGGAATTTATGCTGGCAGAGATTACACAGAGAATACTTGCATAGAAAAATTTTGATGTCATTTCTAATGGCATTTTTCCCTCACAAAGACTGATAGAATTCCCTGAACTCCAGTCTAGATACACCATTTGTTACCCATCTTTCTCCAATTATCTCAAGACCACTTGTTTCACACCGGCCCCTCCCTCACATATCACCAAGCATTCCATTTCATCCAGTTAATGGTTTCCGCATTTTTATATTTTGACCTGACTTTTCTCCCATTTCCCACAAATGTCAAATAGCTTTCTACTGATAAATTGGATACCATTTTCCTCAAATAAATCATTGACTTCCCTCCAATGACATAGCATCAAATTCCTTTCAATGACTCTTGCTGCTTATCATGTGCTTTTCCTAACTTGCTGGTCTCTCTGTAATTTAGAAACCATTCTATCGACTTAAAAAATTCTAAACCAACTTCCTGATGTTCTTGCTTCCTAATCTATTCTCCATAGCCCCAAAGTCTTCTAGTTAACAATAATAGCAACTATTTGTCAACTACAATGTACTAACCCCTTCTGAGATGTTATAACTTATCCTCACCATGGGGGAAAAACTGTTCTTCCAGTTTTACAGATGAGGAAACTAAAGCTTAGGAATTCAAGTAACGTGCCCAGGCAAGCTCAGCTAGTGCCAGCTGGAGTTCAAATTCAGGTCTCTCTGATGCCAGTGCAACTTCTGTCTTTATGCCATGGTGTCATTCCCACCAGGGCACCCATGCCTGACCATCTTATCTGATTCATGCACCATTGCTCCTGTGTAACCCATGACTCAGCTTCCTGCCTGCAGTACTAACCTACGCAAAGTGAGACTGGCATGGGACTAACCATACACAAGTTCCTCTCAAATTGCTATTGTGTGGCCATCTCTTAGGTCCTCAAAGTTCCTCCCAAATGCATTACTGTTTTTCCCTCAAAAACGTAATTCTTTTTCTGAAGTCTTCTCTGGTTCCTCAAGCTAACACTACTTTTCCCTCCTTTCTCAACAAAGCTGGTTATTGATTTATTACTTTTTTAGCGTGGCAGCAAATCAATACACCAGGAAGCAGTTTGTCAGATGATCCTAAGATTGCAGAACAATGATTTTCTTGGGGGAAATGAACACCAGGGCTTCCTATTTGAGAATTGTGGGTGATCCCTTCTTCCCAGCCCTTCTTTTGTTCTAAAGCAGAAAAAGCGGGTCTGGTGATTACTCACATCACATTTCCAGCTTTGCCATTCCCTTGGGCACTAACTTATTTTCTGGCATTTGGAAAAATTACTCCCTCAGGGTTTAATTGCAATTAGAGGAACAGGTTGGAGAGAACATCAAAATGCATTCTGGGAAAAAAAAAAAATTTTAATGTGGAGGAAAGGAGCTAGGTGGTAAGAAGGAAGAAATTATTAATGTCAAAAATACATTTAACATAAACACAAAGCTAATAACTTACACTTAGAGTTCTTTCTATTTTTGTTATTTGGCTCTTGACAGGCAATTTTATTTACCTCTTTCCAAATTAATTATTAAATCAAACTGTTGCTTGGCATGTCTGCTTCTTCCCCAAATCATCTTGGCTGCCTCCAGCTGACAGTTCTGACATGCGCAGATAGCCCCTGACTGTGACCTGCTCACCTACGCTAAGACGTTGACAGCCCCTTTCTGACCCTTTAGGACACTGTTAGCCCTTCTGCAAAACAAATCACTGCTGTCTTAGCCACCTAAACTTTCTGTGGGGTCTCTTCAGCCTTTTAGGCTTTCTCTGTTTTAAAGAAATAGCTTTTTAAGAAATCACTATTCTTTTTAAGGCATTTTTGAGTAAGAAACTTCTTTTTTTTTGTGTAGTAAACTATAAAGGAACCCTTTTAAAAATACTTTATTTTTGAGAGAGAGAGAGGGAGAATGTGAGTGGAGGAGGGGCAGAGGGAGAGGGAGAGACAGGGAATCTTAAAGCAGGCTCCACGCCTAGCGCAGAGCCCCATGTGTGGCTCCATCTCTCGACCGTGAGATCATGACCTGAGCCAAAATCAAGAATCAGACACTTAATGGACTAAACCACCCAGGCACCCCTAAAAGAACTCTTTTTCACATACCAAACCTGAGGTCAAATTCATTAATCAAGTGCCTAAAAATTAGATTCAATCGCAGATTGCATCTTTGCTTACTCTTCAGAACGCTAAATTACCTACTCCTACATGCTGGAGTCCTGGCTCCTTGAAATGATGCCCCTCACTTCCTGTGTGTCTCATATTACATAGTTATTTTTTAAGAATTTTATTCTGCTGTATTGTTTTTATGTCAGTAAGCCACTTTAAATTCTCTTTGGAACAAAGCAGGGTATATATAAAGAAATTAAATGTCTGGAAAGGATCCTAGACCCAGGAACTAAGATGTGCCACTGTTACCTGTAGAATCTGGAACAGGTCACTCAAAAGTTCTGAGTCTCAGTTTTCTCATCTGCAGAATTATAGGGTTAGCACAAAATGATCTCTAAGGGTTTTTTTTTTCTTATTCCGATCTTGGGGTGCTAGAATTGCCAGTCAATGGAACAGATAAAAATCGAGGAAATATCTAAACAGCCACAGGGCTGAATATACTCAGTCGGCACTTAACATTCATTCCCACTTCCTTCCAGTGTGCATTTCTGTACTGCAGAGGCTGCAAAACTAAAAATTACATTATCCAGTCTCGCAGCTAGGGTCCTGGATACAAATGAGGACAGCTAGATGCATTTGCATGAGATTTTAAAGGTGGAAATGAAAGAGGAACTATCTTGGTGCTTTTGGTTGCTGTTGGGAAACCATCTCGTGGAGCGGCTAGTATCCTGTCTCCAGCTTCCTGGAGCAGGAGGCAGCTGTAAGGGGGGTAGATGTCGCACTCCATGCTCTAGACCTAATCACTACCTTCCACTGAGGGTTGTCAAGAAACATTTGTGAAAGCAGTGTTCGTGGCTTCCCAGGCCTGGCTTTCTTAGCACCCATCTTATATTTTGTGATTGAGATTACAGCACCTTGAGAAGGTCATATCCGTGATGTTCTACAAGCATTGCTTGTCTCCTGTTATAGCCTGATTCTCCATTCTCCTAATGGTTTTGTGAGTAACCAGCTCCCTGTATTGAATTCCTTTTTCCTTAAACTACTGAAGGGGATCAAAATATTTTACCCCAAAATATTCTATGTTAGCATAAGCATTATTTTGAACGGAAGGCAATTGAGAAATAGCAGACACAGAAAAACTCTCTACTCTCTTCCCTTATGCTTAAAAGCAGGGTATAAATTTCCCTTTGAGAAGGTGTCTCCTCCCCCCCCCTCCAATACCAGGAAAAAGAGACAACTCTTTGAGGCTGTCAAATGCAACACCAACTTGAGTCTACAAAAACAAGTCTTACTAAAATAACCTTAACTTCCATTAGTCTCCCCTCATATATTCACTTTCCCACAATTTGCCACCCCTAGAAGCCCAAAAACTTTGTCTTTGTCTTACCACTTCACAGATTTATCACTTTATTGTTAAAATGGTATGTAAGCTCTCAGGCCTAAACATATCTTTGGGTTTTCACTTCCTTTTCTGTGAGACCCCCCATATACACATAAAAATTAAAATATTAACATCAAGGGGCACCTGGTTGGCTCAGTTGGTTAAGCGTCCAACTCTTCACTTCAGCTTGGATCATGATCTCACGGTTCGTGGGATTGAGCCCCCACGTTGGGCTCTGTACTGATGGCATGGAGCTTGCTTAGGATTCTCTCTCACTCTCTCTCTCTCTCTCTCTCTCTCACTGTGTGTGTGTGTGTGTGTGTGTGTGTGTGTCTCAGTCTCTCCCTCTCTCTCTCAAAAATAAATACATAAAATTTAAAAAAATTAATATTACATCAAATAAAATTTATGTGCCTTTTTGCCTGTCTTTTGTCAGTTTAATTTGCAGGATTTCGGTCAATGAACTGTTACAAGATACAGGAAAAAGTTGGGTTTTTTTAACCCTACAATACCTGGAGTCGTTTTTGATCTCTTTCTTCTAGCCTAATTTATTTTCAGGTTCTAGTTTCTTCTTTCCTGGTTCTTGCTAAGTTTTATTTGTCCATGTATAAGTTGTTTACATGATGCAAACCTGGTTTGACAAGTGAAAAATGTAATCAAATTGGTCCTATGAGACCTTTTATAATACCCATTGCAAGGACTTGTTTTTCCTTTTTTTTTCCCTTTGAATCAAGTCAAATGTTCTTCCAAACTTATTCAGCACTCAGTGTGATTATCTCTGTGCCATGGCACATAATGACCTAGGGATTTTCTTTGGAAACTATTTACAATGTTTCTTTCTGCATTTCTTTGCCTCTGGTTTGATCTGCTATTTTGAGTTCAGACTTTTCTCCTTCAGATATCTGAATTAATATATATATATAAGATCCTGAAAAACAGGGGGTACCTTGTGGCTCAGTCAGTTGAACGTTCAACTTCAGTTCAGGTCATGATCTCCTGCTCTGTGGGTTCGAGCCCTGCATTGGGCTCTGTGCGTTCGAGCCCTGCATTGGGCTCTGTGCTGATGGCTCAGAGCCTGGAGCCTGCTTCGGATTCTCTGTCCCTCCCCCACTGATGCTCTGTCTCTGTCTCTCAAAAATAAACATTAAAAAAAATTGTTGAAAGATCCTAAAATACATTATCCACTATATATTTTTAACTTTTTACTTTGACATAATTGTAGGTTCACAAAAAGTAGCAAAGAAAGTCTCTAACTTTTCTAACACACATCATGCCACATTATTTCCCTCTTCAAAAAGCTGAAGTCAGAAGTGATATCATGGAAAATGGCAGAGAAGGAAATTCTATGGCTTCATCCCTTCATAAAAGCAATTAAGAGTGGTGATGGTTGCACAACAGTGTGAATGTAATTAATGTCACTGAACTACTAAAAATGGTTAAAATGTCAAATTTTATGTGCATTTATATACATTTACTATAAGAAAAAAATTGAATTATGCATGAGACAAAATCAACTTAATAAAATTGCTTAACAAAATTGTCAATCAACTTTTGCAGAACTCTGGAATCTAGTCAAAAATTAACAGCAATCAGGGAAAACCTAATGATGACAGAAGCTACCACACTTTAGTAAAAGCATTGTGGTATTTCAGGTTGCCCATCTACTGTGGCCCATCCCCAGAGTAGTAATGCCCAAGAAGTTAGTAGCATGCATTCCTGGTATAGGTTGGCAGTGTTGGAGGGAGTGATATGGATATGAGTCTCAAAAAAACTGTGGTAGTGTGTTTCAACTTCTTTGGTAGTTCCCTAAAGGACCAGCCAAGGGCCTGTCTTTGTTTTGCTTGACTCCGAGCATTCCCAGGTCTGGGGTGACTTCCCAGGCAGCATTTGCAGAAAGTATTTAAAAGCACAAGCATTGGCCATGGGAACCTGGAGCAAGGGATAGCAGTCAGGACAAGCAATAGACAAATGAGAAAACCCCAAGGGGAAAAAAAAACATAGGGAAAAGTGATACATGGAGGATAGGGCTTTTAAAAGCTCCTACACAGTACTAAGGAATTGATAAGACCAGGAACATTCCCAGAGATGGATATATGGTCAGAAAAGTCCTGAAAAGACTTGAAGCTTTTACTCCCGACTGACCTTCAGGCTCTGAGCAAACAGGAAAAGGCAGAGTTGTAAATGGCCTGCCTAACTGTTTAAGAAGTATTCCCACACAGAGCCAATTTTCAGACTTGGAAGAGTGTTTTTCATTTTTCTTTTTTGCCTTTAGGCATTTAAGGAAATTCTGTCAAAATACTAGATGACCATTAAGCTAATAGAACACAGATTTCTGTAGCCACACACAACAAAGAATACAGATTTTATTAAAATTGTTTAGAAAGGCCACTAAACAAGCCAGCAACAACTCAAAAGAAGCCTCATTAACAAAACTCAGGAAGTGGAGAGAATCTGATCTTCAAAGCTGCACATTATAATATTAAAAATGTTCAGTTTTCAACAAAATATTGTGAGTTATACAAGGAAACAGGAAAGTATGGTTCACTGACAGGAAGAGAAAAAGAAAGTAATGGAAACTGTCCCCAAGGAAACACAGGCATTGGATTTACTAGACAAAGACTTTATATCAACTGTCTTAAAGATGCTATAAGAGATTAAGGACACCACAGACAGAATCAAAGGAAACCAAGAGAGTGATGTCTCACAAAAATGATCTACGCATTCAGTGCCATCCTTATCAAAACCCCAACAGTATTTTTTACAGACATGGAAAAGTTGATCCTAAAATCCATATAGGTTTGCAATAGCCAAATCATCTTGAAAAAAGAAAAATTTCCAACAAGGCTGCAAAAATCATCCAGTGGAGAAAGAATAGTCTCTTCAACATATGATGCTGGCAGAACTGGATGTCCCCATGCAAAACGATGATGTTGGACCCTACTTCCCACCACAAAAAATCCACCCAACATGGATTGAAGACCAAAATTTAAGTGTTAAACCTGTACAATTCTTTGAAGAAAACGTTGAGGAAAATCTCAGTGACCATGATTTGGCAGTGGATCTTAGACATGACACCAAAAGTGCAAGGAATAACAACAATAAAAAAGATAAATTGGAATTAATCAAAATGAAAAATGTTTGTGCACCAAAGGACACTGTCAAAAGAGTGAAAATATAACCAGGGAATGGGAGAAAATATTTGCACATTATATCTCTGATTAGAATCCAGCATCTAGAATATGTAAAGAACTCTGACACCAACCCCAGGAAGACAGTAAAATAAAATAAAATAAAATGGATAAAGGACTTAAATAGGCATTCTTCCAAAGAAAATATACCAATGGCCAACAAGCACATGAAAATATGTCCAACATTACTAAAAATTAGGGAAATGCAAATCAAAACCACAATGACATTCCACTTTATACTCACTAAAAGGGTTATAATTTTTTTCTAATGGAAATAGTAAGTGTTAGCGTGACTGTAGAAAAATTGGAATTCAAGTACTTTACTAGTGGGAATGTAAAATAGTGCAGTTGTTGTGGAAAACAGTTTGACAGTTTCTCAAAAAATTAAGTATAAAATTACCATATGACCCAACACTTCCAATCTTAATTATATCCTCAAAGAATTGAAAAGAGGCACTCAAAATCTTGTACATAAATGTTCATCACAGAATTATTCACACGACACTAGCCAAAAGGTGGAAATAACCCAAATGTCCATGAAATCATGAATGGATAAGAATGTTGGTATATCCAAACACTGGAATATTACTCAACCATGAGAAGGAATGAAATACTGATACATCCTACATACGACATGGATAAGCATCAAAATCATTACAGTCGGTGAAAGAAGCCAGACACATAAGGTCACAGGTTGTATGATTCCATTAAATGAAATATCCAGAATAGGTAAATCCTTAGAGACAGACAGTAGATTCAGTTGCTGCCAGCGACTAGCGGGGAAGCAGAGTAATGAGTGACCGTTCAATGGGCACAGGGGTTCTTTTTAGGTGATGAAATATTTTGGAACCAGATAGAGGTGATAGCTGCACAAAATTGTAAGTGCCCCTGAATTGTTCATTTTAAAATTGTTAATTTTATGTTATGTGAATTTTACCACAATTTAAAAAAGCAAAACCTGAAGCCCCTTTCCCTTGTCGACACAATAAAGTACAAACTCTTCACTTACTCTGGCATTCTACACTTTCCATTATCTGACTCTATCTCTTTCCAGCTTTGTCTCCTTCCATATCCCAAACTCACCAGAGATGTACTGGCAAATGTGTGAAACTTTTATGCCCTCACTCACCTCCACACCATTGCACATGAAATATCCTTTCTTTCTCCTCCCTACTTTGCTTGACTAACTCCTACTTCTTCAAGGTTCTGCTCAGATTTACCCTCTCTGGAGAGCATTCCCTGCCCCCCGCCCCCCCAATCTTACTCCCTAGCTCCAGCTGGAGTATAGCTTTAACGGTAGGATCCTACAACACGCTTTGCACACTACAGTTGTCACACTGTCTTCTAATTATCTCCTCCTCCAAACTGTGAGGTTCTCAAGAGCAGAAATTGTGCCAGAAATATCTCCTGGCACTAGTCCTGGCACACAGCACATGCTCGTGAAGTGTTGAATTGATCAATTTTCTCTGGCATGCTTTTTGAACCTAACTTCTGTTTCTTCACCTTAGACTATAGTCTAATACAGTCAAGTGTCCTCACCATCGTGGGCCACTGGTCACCAGGAGCCTCAGAGAGTGTGGATCCTCATAGACACATGACCTCTGAAGAAACATCCCAGCATTCATGCCCTTTTTCTGGTGGATCAGTAATGCCATCTTTATTCAATGAACACAAGGGGAAGGACACGAGGACCTTGAAGTCAAAGGCATAAAATCCAAGTTCTTGTTGCACCATTTACTTGTACAACCTTGGCCAGGTCACCTATGCCCTATGGGATTCATTTTCCTCATCTATAAAATGGGGATTAAAAATAACTGCCCTGTCTTATTCACAGAATCACTTGAGGATTAAAATGAAATCAATGTATTCACATAGATTCTATTTTCTAAATTTTATAGCCCTCAACACTTTTCAAGTCCATTCATAAGAGGAATTTAGAGTCAACCAAAATTGACCACCTTCCCAGTCAGGGTCAGCAATTTTTTATTGAATACATATAACTAAGTAAAAATTCTAACACAGTAAAGAAATACGAATGATTATGTATTTATCTTCCTTGTCTCTAAAATAGCATTCTTGAGACTTATTCTTAGAAATAGTCATGTTCTGGGGAGTTTCTGTCCCACATACATGAATAATGTAGGTAATAGGGATAAGCTGGAGGGTCTGCCTGATCCTGCTATCCTGGTACCTGATCTGTGACTGCATGTTAGGAAACAGGATGCTGGGGGGCAGTGACGCCCATGTTCATGACACAATGAAAGCTGTTTAAACTCCTACCCAGATCTGACAGTATAACCAAAATCCACAATAAATCACTCCCTAGCTTGAGACTGGAGTAAATTCTTTAGAGAATGAAGTTGATTTTAAGCTTTATTGAGGAAAGATTGCCTTATACTTTCTAATGAGCTATGTTTTTAAAAATGTCATTCTTGCCCTGATATATTCATGACCCCATTTCAGGACTCCCACTAGTGATGACTTAAGGGTCATTTTAACCTGTCCATTCATCATAAAAACCTAGAGTCAATTAAGATTGACCACCTTTCTCAGCCATCGTCTACAATTTTTTTCTTTGCTGTTAATGGCTAGCCCATAACAATAGTAAAATGGATAAATAAAGGCAATCATTAAGTGGTTACTTTAGGCTCCTTTTGTATTTGCTTGCTATGAAATTAATAACAAATCCAATGTAAATAAAGTTATTCTTGTCATAACCAATTTTAGGGGCATGAAATGGTCTAGGAAAAAGTTTCAGGCCACGTGAGTCACAAAAGCTTGATAAAGTGAGGGGATGACCACTTCTTCAAATAGCAGAAATATTGTCTTCTACTTTCAATTCGCAATAGTCTGAAAGCTGTTCTCTTTTCCATCAAAATTAAGAGCTGCTTTTATTGCTTCCCTCTTCCCTCAGACTGTCCTTACCAACAAAGCAAAGCATAACTAGAGAGAAGAAAGTGAAAAACACCTAGACACAACTCTTTCCTGGGCAACAGCACTTTACAATCTGCACAGAAGATTCTGAAGTAAAGCCAAGTTTCTTAAGTTGTAGTTGTGCTTGAATCCGTGCAAGAGTAAATTAAGGACAGTGATAGCCTGAGCAAGGGACAGATGATGCATGAAGGCTAAGTCTAAGTTTAGATCCAACTCTAAACATTGAGCCATTACCAACTGTCCACAAAATTAATAGTAAATTCTTATGCAACCTGGCACAGAGCAGGGAAGAACGATGGAGTAGAATGACCGAAGGAGATGAAAGATGTAGATTTCCTGCATGAGGAGAGATTGGAAGTTAACATCCCAACCCAACCAACCCAACCAACCCAACCAATCACAGCCACACTGGCCTGAAACATGTCTTTACCCAGGCCATATCCCTAGCAAATTCCTACTCTTTCTTCAGGACTCAGTTCACTTACCATCTCTTCTGTGAATCCTTTCATTCCCCAGATGCTCCACTTCCTGGTGTCATAGATCTTTGTTCATTTCCCTATTAAAGCACTTACCACATTGAATTGCAAAATCTTGGCATACTTGCCTGTTTCCCATGTCTTATAGCTTTGTGTTCCTTGAACTCAGCAAACTGTCCAGCATTGAGCAGAGGCTCATAAATGTTTTTTGAACAGTTAGTGAATCTCCCATTCCCCCTCTCACCAGCCGGCTATCTACCTCCACCATAGCCTTGAAATCTCAGGTCTTATGTCCTTACACAAGGTCCCAGATTATAATCCTCTTTGAGATACTAACATAGGGAACTAAGTTTTGGCTGCAAGATCTTAACAGCATCATTAATTGTGGTCATGGGGAACATGCAGGTTGCCTAACAAAAGCCAGAATGTACGACCTTACAGTCTTGGCTACCAGTGAATTTATATCAAAGACCAAAAAGTAGACCAAGACATCTAAATATAAGTTCACGTATGCTCTGCTCTACCCACGGTGGTAGAAGAAAGATAAGACAACTACACAAAACAAATACTACCCTGCATGCTTTAAGATTTTTCAGCAGACTTTCTGGTGAAGATGTATTATGAGGATGGATAGAGAAGGGAGGAAATAAATATCTGATTTGTTACAAGTTTGGGTTTATGATAGCATATATACACTGCGCTCTTCTAGCATGTTCTGTTGTGCCTGGAAGCCAGGTTGCATGGCTTAGTTTTTTCCTTGCCACTCCTTATGCATTTCCTACCCTTCTGTGTCTTGCTCTCTGTCCTAGGAGGCTGCCCAGGATTGATGCATCATTGCCCTCTGGGAATCACCAGCCAAGATCACAGAGCAGAGAGAGACTGCAGTCTATTTCCCCTGCCTTAGGGGCTCCATGACAGCTCCTCTTCCACGCCCTAGCTCTCCCCAGACTTGTAATCCTTTTCCTGGTGGTGCTGCTTTCTGTTTCCTGGAGAAAGCCTGACTGATAGAATAGTCGCCTGCCCGCAACTGGAAAAACATGTGTATAAGCCCATTGATTTTTGCCCATTTCAGAAAGATCACAAGCTTTGGTAGAACAATAGATAGTTCCTCCTGGCAACTGTTTTGAACACCGACAATCTGACCCCACCAGGGACAAATGTCTGAAGCTGCACCTCTCCTTACTGCCACAACTGACCTCTTCATGCACAACCATGGCTCACTTCCTTTCACTTCAGTAAACCTGCTGTAAGCATCCTTACTGGTTCCTCAGTGTCAATAAAAAAAAAAAAAAAAAAAAAAAGAGAGAGAGAGTGAATATCTAGGAAGGCTCTTGTGGCCATGTGTTATCTGTGTCAGATTTTACTTGTGTTCTTTTGTTTAAAAACACTTTGGATTCCCTTGGGATTATTACTGATGCAGAACCACATTTTCAAAAAGATTCTTTAATTCTTGACAGAAAAGCAGCTCACCTGTTCTCTGACCATTTTTCAAAATGGATTGAGTTTCATCATTACTTGCACCCCTCCCTTTCCAGGTGCTGGATGCTTAGAGTAGATCCCTCAGGCATAAGGATGGTGTTGTCTGTCACTTCTAAGTGATACTTCCAAGTGCTTTTCTCTAGAAAGGCAGACTCTTCTGGGAGTTAAAGATGATGAATGCCAAAAATTGTTTTTCAGATGTTTGCGGTTTAATGGAACACAGAATGTGCATTGTCGGGTAGCACCAATGTTCATTTTTAAGCTTTCCTTATGTTACCATATATTTGCCTAAAATATTATGTAACTTTGGCTTTCTATATGCCTACATTTCTGTGCAATGTTCTTAAGACTCCAGACATTCTAAAGCCCATTTTAAAAATCACCACCACCACCAACAACAACAAAAAATTTAAGTCCTTCGGCAATTGCATTCAGGTAGGAGCGAAGAATTTAATTTGAGGCTCAAAAGTAAGGATGCTTACAGGAATCCCAAACATGGCCCAGTACTATATGCCTGAGAATTGCTTCGTATAAATACTCTTCTCATTGTATTAAAACAACTGTTTCGGATATAAATAATATCTACAACATCAGCCATATTCAGAGACACAGACCCTGGTGTTATTGAGATGAATAGTTATTCTCAGCGGTGGGTCCCTGAAAACCTGATTTTTTAGAGTCTGATGGCTTTCAGTCAGCAGGTATTTTCTGGGTTTCTACGGCATTCATGGAGGCTAATGTCCCCCACCCACCTCAGAGGGTCTGAAGACAATATTAACTTATCCTTTGTTCTGTCTAGAATTTGCCATTAAACTCGTTAGCATAACAAGAGGGAAGGAAAAAGAGCAACACCCCTGCCCTTGGGGACATCTAAGAAGCCCAAGCACACCAGGCAAAGTAAGCCCACTAAAGCTAGGTCCATATGAAGAGAATGTTCCCCAGCATTATTAGAATGGCCAAACAGGAATGCAGCCTAAAGAAGTTTATTTTGACCCTCTGTACTGTATGTTTAGGAGAAGAGCTGATCAAAATGAATTTGAATTCACTTTACCACAAAGCCCTTCTACATTGTCATGGCTAGAAGCATGTTAATTAGTCATAAAGACCACTGGAGTCCATATCATTGCCTTTTGAGCACATTATATTTAAGCTAATTAAGCAGTTATTGAACCTATAAAACTGTATCTACCAAGCACTCTACCAGATACCTGCATAGAGGCTTACAGGAATACAGATAATCAAATATGGGGGGGGGGGCAGGGATGGAGGGGCCCCTGGGTGGCTTAGTCAGTTAAGCCTCTGACTCTTGATTTTGGCTCAGGTCCTGATCTCATGGTTCATGAGTTTGAGCCCCACATCAGGCTCATGCTGACTGTGGAGCCTATTTGGGATTCTCTCTCTTTCCCTCTCTTTCTCTCAAAAATAAATAAATAAACTTAAAAAAAAAAAATCAAATATCGTTCCTGATCTTAAGACTACTACCTGGCTGGGAAAAGCAATCATAATCAAATTAATATGGTTGGGGAGAAATAAGTTCATGTCCAAACAGGTTGACTGTTTGGAGTAGGGGTTGACTCCTTTGGAGCTAAGGTAGACAACCATGTCAGTAACAAGAACGAGCTTGAGATGATCAAAATGCTTCCCATCTAGCTGTTTGGTAGTATAACCTGTCTCTCAGGCAAATCCCAACTGTCCTACCAGATCCTTCCAGAGCTGCAATTTTACTCCTTTTCTTCAGGAGGAACTAAGCTGTCTGGATGATCAGTTTACAGAAATGGCTTATGGAGCTTTAAGATGGACATGATTTCTATCTTTTTAAAAAACTAATTCTACCTTACTCACAATCCAATGCAAGTTCCACCGGACCTACGGAAATAGTTTTCAAAGCATATTTTAAGGGTCTCTTACATCAAAATCAACTAGGTACATGTTAAAATTAAGTTTTCTGGACTACACTAACCTCTAAGACCTACTAAACTGGTAGAATAGCTCAAGAATCTTAATTTTAATAAGTATCTCAGGTTGTTATGCCTCTACCACCAACAGTTTGATAACCTGTGTTAAAGGACTTTGCTTATTTTTTTTTTTGGCATCTTCCTAACCTTATTCTTACCAATTAAATCTATATTAAGAATCATCCCGGGGGGCGCCTGGGTGGCGCAGTCGGTTAAGCGTCCGACTTCAGCCAGGTCACGATCTCGCGGTCCGGGAGTTCGAGCCCCGCGTCGGGCTCTGGGCTGATGGCTCAGAGCCTGGAGCCTGTTTCTGATTCTGTGTCTCCCTCTCTCTCTGCCCCTCCCCGTTCATGCTCTGTCTCTCTCTGTCCCAAAAAAATAAATAAACGTTGAAAAAAAAATTAAAAAAAAAAAAAAAAAAGAATCATCCCGGTTCGGGGGCGCCTGGGTGGCTCAGTTGGTAAGCATCTGACTTTGGCTCAAATCATGATCTCACGGTTCATGATTTTTTTTTTTTTTTAATTTTTTTTCAACGTTTTTTATTTTTATTTTTGGGACAGAGAGAGGCAGAGCATGAACAGGGGAGGGGCAGAGAGAGAGGGAGACACAGAATCGGAAACAGGCTCCAGGCTCCGAGCCACCAGCCCAGAGCCTGACGCGGGGCTCAAACTCATGGACCGCGAGATCGTGACCTGGCTGAAGTCGGACGCTTAACCGACTGCGCCACCCAGGCGCCCCTCACGGTTCATGATTTTGAGTCCCACATCTGGTGAGCATGAGCCCCACATTGGGTAAAACATGAGCCCTGCTTTGGGTAAAACATGAGCCCTGCTTCGGGTGAACCCCACTTCTCTCCCTTTCTCTCTCTCTCTCCCTCTGCCCTTCCTGGGATTCTCTCTCTCTCTCTGCCCCTTGTTCACTTGCCCCCTCTCTCTGTTTCTCAAAAAGAAAAAAAAAAAAAAGAATCCTCCCTGCTAGTTACGTTGTTTTCTATGTTGCAGGAATTACTAGACCCAAGGCCCTTGGATTTCTACAAAACCCCTGGATGGACTTCAAGACAAAAACCCCTGAACATATACGCAGAATTGTATGCAAGGGTATGTTTTTTTCTGGGGTAAGATTCCATAGATATCTTCAGATTATCAAAGGAGCTCCAAGACATAAAATAGTCAACCCACTGCTTTATGGAACTGATTATATGTAAACCCTAGGTCCCCATTGTTGAAATTAGTTTCCCCATGGAGTCAATACATGCATGCATACAAAGCAACCTAAGCAACAGAATTCTCAAGCTAATAAAATGAATCGACATTTATTGAGCATCCTGGGTGATTATGATGCAGTGAACACATATTCATTTCTCACAACAACTCTTCAGCTCCTTACAGTGGAAAGTAGCATTATCGCTATTTATGTTCCTAATAACAATAATTTATCGAGCATTTACTATTTACCAAATTTATTCTAAGCACTTCGCATAGAGAAGCTCATTTATATCTTACAACACCTCTATAGCTAAAGTGGGTTCTACTATTACCTTCATTTTACAGATGAGAAAACTGAGACTTCCCATGAACTCCTTTCCCCTCATTTCCACATCCTTAATAACAATAATAGCAAAAGCAGTAGTAATAATAATAATAATAATAATAATAATAATAGCTAACTTTAATTGAACTCGTTATGTGCCAGGTACTATTCAAAGCACTCGTTTTAGAGAAGAGGAACCTGAGGCCCAAAAAAGCTTAGTAGCCTTTCCAAAGCCAGCCAACCAGCAGTAGAGAGAGCCAGGATTCAAGTTCCAGCCTGCCCAGAGAGCCCACATCCATCAGGCTCTCTACTATCACAAGTTCTGGACTCTGCCTTACTGAGGAATTAGTGATCAGGAGGGCCTGAGTTTCCGTGGATGCGCCTCTCCAGTCTAATGGATTTCTTTTCTTTCCTCTTTTAAAGCTCGATTTACGCGACAGGCTGCTGGGACTAGCCCTCCCCCCAAGTTTCCACCGGCATCCTACTGCCACCTTGCACTGCAGATGAGTCCCAGGTGACAGTACACCCAGCCACGCTCGCTCGCTCGCTCGGCTCTACCCGGGTTCCCAGACCACACAAGGTCACACCAGTTGCTCCGGGATGTTGGAGCTCTCGGTTACAATCACAGACACAATAGGACCCGACAGCCCTGCCTGCTGGCAGGAGAACTGGGTAGTATCATATTTCAAGTCTTGCCTCTGCCTAATGCTTTGAGACCATTCAGAGCCCGGTTAAAAAAACACAGTCACGACTCTCCTCGAGGCTGGGGCTGTTGATTTTGTTAGGTGAGATCACTTGAGGAATATAAAACGCAAGAGAAAGAGTGGCAAAAAGGAAAAACAATAGGTGGATAGATAGGGTCATACAAAAGTCACAGAGCAGAGGAGGAAGAGCCCAGCACAGTGTTCTGCTCACTTTGAACCTAGGGTTTAAGAACCTAAGGAATTAATTCTTATTTGTTTGAATCCCTTCCCAACTATACAATGTTTACTTGCACAGTGGCTTTTAATTCAGCATGTGTGTGTGTGTCCGTGTGTGTGTGTCTATAAAAGAGGCTAAACTATGACTCTCTTAAAAAAAAAATCTCGACAGAGCAGTGTTTCAGAGCCCAGCATACACACTGCAAAGGTTTTGTGTTCAAAGCACACAACATTCGTATGGCTGACCATCTATTTATGCTGGGCTTTTAATGTTATGCAAGACTTTTTCCTTCCTTTATTCACCACTTAGTGACCATGCTGATTCAACATTTTATAGATGCATAAATTTTCCTTTAGAAGCTGTGCCGAGAATGTGCACCTCCCTGGGCCAGTTTCTTATTGAAATCAGATGATGCAGAAAGTATCCTCTCACATTTCGGTGAGAGGCTGCCCCCTAGTGAAAATTTTCAGCTACACATTCAGCCTACAAATTTCTTGTTGCAAACACTGCAGAGGTTTCTTGACACAAAGGAGAAATGTCCTTCAGTTGCCAGGGATGTGACAGCGTTGTGTAATTTAACCATCAATCAGATGTTGCTTTCCTTTCAACTTCCCCAGCCTATTTTTGGTACGTCTCGGTGTTCTGTAAAGTTTTCTTTGATATTTCAAGATGTCTCTGATTTTAAAATATGCATACAAGATAAATACAAAAACATAATATAAATAAAACATTCTGAAATATAAACAAAAACATCTTCATGAAACAAAGTGAAAGATGATGACCAGTGCCCTTTCCTTGTTGTTTTGTGTATTTCTGTATGTGTATTCTGTATGTGTATTTCCATTTCTACTTATTTCATTTGGCTATCTCATGGTATTCTTTCCTATCGAGGGTAGCTACGTAAAGTAAATGATTTTTGCCTTTAGAAGGTGACTGTATCCATATTCTAAATACTTTAGTGGTCAATGCCTCTTTTTTTTTTTTAATTTTTCAATGTTTATTTATTTTTGAGAGACAGAGAGACAGAGCACAAGCAGGGGAGGGGCAGAGAGAAAGGGAGACACAGAATCCGAAGCAGTCTCCAGGCTCTGAGCTGTCAGCACAGAGCTGGATTCAGGGCTTGAACTCACAAACCGAGCCATGAGATCATGACCTGAGCCAAAGTCAAAAGTCGGACACTTAACTGACTGAGCCACCCAGGCGCCCCCACCTCTATTTTTAATTGAAGTCTAACATTTGTCCTCATGCAGGTCTTGGAAATAATTCAGATGAAGCATTCTACATAGTGCCTTACAAGCCTTAACTCGTTACTACAAAATTATCCAGTTAAGACAAAAGTTACTTTGAATGCTAAACAAGAATACGGTTAATGTTCTGTTTACGGATTATTTCTACATTGCTGTACAGAGATGAAATAGTTTTCATGACAAGGTTAAACATAGACTCTCCATTAAAAGCTAGTGTTGAGAAACTTTAAAAAAGTGGCCAATTTGACCTTCTTTGTTATTGTTTCTCCCTCTCCCAGTACTCCCATCTATCTAACATCAGTAGAAACGATACTATGTTGCCTGAACTAACCTTTTTGAAACTTTTAAGACTTAAAGATTAAAAAAATCAGTGACTGTGAACAATTGTTATAACATCTGGGTGTTTGGAAACACTCTGCTTTGCTCTTCTGCTGTCTAATTTTGTACAGATGCCATCCAAGATTAGAATCAAAGGGTGTTCTTCATTTTATTTTGGTGATTCTTCCATGGATTTTAAGCTCTTTAGAATCAAAGTTCTTTTAGTTTCTTCTACTCATGTACACTGATGAATATCCTCCATTTTGTAGGTGGTGAGGACTAATTTGGGTGAAACTCACAACAACGCTATGGCAGAGGTATCAGTATACTGTCTTTAGAGTTAATGAGACTTGGCTCAGAGAAGTTGGGTCACTTTCCCAAGGATACACAGCTCATTAATAGCCATCAGAATTCAAACCCTAACCAGTTGAGGCCAAGCCCTGTGCTCTTTCTCATCAAGATTGTTCTACATCCTGCTTTGGCTTGTTGTTTACTAAATCTTAAAGGCATAGGCCATACTGTCCTTACTTAAGAGAGAAAATTACATCAAGGAAGGCTAAAAAGCCAGGAGGTGCACACAAATGTCAGCATTTCTCTGTTAAGGTCAGTCAGATGTTCTAAATTAAGAAAAGCTACTCTTGTTGATTTGGGGGAAGAATGAATGGGAGCTGTCCCTAAGCAAGTGAGAAGTATTGGTAATGCCTCTCTTCAGGGAGTCTCACTGAGGCTGCACCCTTTTCCCCAGTCGTGAATAAGTTATGAAGGTGAAATTTCTCTACTTACACAAAGACATTGTCATAATGCAAAAGAAGGGGGCTTCAGATAGACATTGCTAAGAGCAGATGGCATTATCTGAAACAACAAACAAACTGCCCCTTGTGGGATTATTGTATCATGGGAGCTCAAAGAGCTGCTCAAACAACAATATCCATAAATTGTGATTCAGAATTGGATTTGAAATTTCACGGCTGAGGGAATATTGGCAATATTTTTTCCTTCGGTTATTAAACTGAGTAGTTGGTTTTTCTTTGTTTTCTTTTTTGTTTTTTGTTTTTTGCCTTTTTGTTCTTTTGTTGTTTTTTGTTTGTTTTTTGTTTTTTTGGTTTTTTTTGTATTTTGGGTGTTGTTTTTGTTTTTTTTTTTTTTCTTTTGCTTTCTTTTGTTTTGTTTTGGTCCATTACCTACACTCAGGATGAACAACAACAAATAATTGTTGCTTCTGGAAGTTTCTGAATCTTACAAGAATGTTTAATCTGCCTTTTAAAAAGTCATAGCCAGGTGATCCACAGTTATTTTTCTTTTTAAAAAATATGAATTCAGTTATGCGAAGAAGCAGACAGTGGTCAATGAAGTAATTGTTCAGCAAATATTTACTTGCTGTCTTTGGGAGAAACATCCTTACTTCCCTTCCTGGTGGTTTTCCTTGACCATGTGATTTGCTATGGCCAGAGGAAGGTGGGTGTCAGAATATGCCAGGTGCAAGCCTACTCAGTGAGAGACATCACATTTCTGTGCTCAATCCCCTGGCCCTATCTGTTCACTGACACCTTCATGCTTATTCATAGGACAGAGTCCCAGTAAAAGCCTATTTACTATTATCCTAACAGGCCCTGTTATCCCATTTCCCAGCTACTTTACAGTAGGCAAGGCGAAATTGCTAGATGTAAACTTGCTGGTAACAAGGTAAAAGGTAACTGCATCACAGAAGGAGGAGACAGAAATACCATAAAAAGGCAACACAAGGTTTCAAAATCATAGGAAGCTAGGACAAATTAATAGGAAGATAAAATCCCTAAGTGTGTCATTTTCCCAATAGGAAATAAATAAAATAGAGGAGTTCAATCAATTCCAAAAAAATTTACTTCGAAAATTGCTTAAATCGTAGTTCTTAGGGTTTTTGGAGTATAGTCCATTTTGAAACACCTGTAAAAAATATGGATTCTCTCTTTGGAAGAAAATGCATGTGAGGAAACACCACAAAATCTTCCATATAATTTTAGGTTGTTCAGTCCCTAGAACTGATTCATGAACACTGGGATTTAAACCACTATTTTAAGATTAAAAAAAAAAAACAATTTTACTTCCAGGAGGGGTGTAATTTAATTATCAGAATTTTTTTTATTCTTGTGAAACATAATTCCAGATAAATGAGGCATCCTGGAATTCATAAAGCTATAAATAGATCTTTGCCAATTACCACCCTATTACTGCATAGACTGGCCCTGGAAGAGATTAATGATCTTTACATCTCCTAGGACTTCATGTGATATTCCACATCTCTCAACTTCATTTTTATGAACTTCAAGTTTACAAGAGCTCAATAATTAGATCATTGTTCTATACTTTCATGTCACTGGTCCATTGCTTGTTAGAAAAATAGAAAGCCATTGGATCCATTTTATTCTTTTTGGTAATACAATAAGGGATTTTTTTCCCACATCTGCCCCTTAACTTAAATTTCCTCTGTGAAATATGAGGCATCCATCTTGCTTTTGCTTATGGAAACCTCTACTTTATGAGTAGATATTGAGTTTTCAATGTCAGATCCTTGAACATTTATTTTTCCAACTCCTTATTCTCTCATTCAAAAGAAAAAAAAAAAAAGAGCCCCAAACTGACAGTTATTATTATAGATATCACAACAGTTCACCATTCTGCAGCCACAATTGGTAGTCCACAGGATCAAATTCATAGATTTTAAAAACCAAGGTGGGAGGATAGCAACGATTCTTAGTAAGATTACTGGTATCATGTGCCATTATGACTAAGAATACCTTAATATTATTACATTTTCAAATCACATTTATATTTTATTTCAATTATTACATTCCCAAGAAGGGAAGAAACGTAACATTAATTGCATGCCTACCATGGACCAGCACTGAATTTGAGTCCTTAAACACTTATCTCATTTAAATCACCATAACACTTCGGGGCGCCTGGGTGGCACAGTCGGTTAAGCGTCCGACTTCAGCCAGGTCACGATCTCGCGCTCCGTGAGTTCGAGCCCCGCGTCAGGCTCTGGGCTGATGGCTCAGAGCCTGGAGCCTGTTTCCGATTCTGTGTCTCCCTCTCTCTCTGCCCCTCCCCCGTTCATGCTCTGTCTCTCTCTGTCCCAAAAATAAATAAAAACGTTGAAAAAAAAATTTAAAAAAAATAAATCACCATAACACTTTATAAAGTTTGAATTATTATTCCCATTTTACAGATGATGAACCTGAGATCAAAGAAATGACATGACTTGCCCAAGGTCACACTTCATAAGTGACAGTGAAAACTCTTATACCCAGGTTTATCTTATACCCAGGTCATTTCCATTACATCACTGTTAGAGAATAGAAATGACAGGGAGGTTTTGATACCCTTTTTGAAAAAATCTAAAGGATTATCATGTAGAAAAGAGAATAGAATTGTTCTTTGTAAGTCCAAAAGATGGGATTTATAACCAATGTGTGAATATAAGAAGAGGCAGACCTGGGTTCAATGTTAAAAGAATATTGATGAGTGTCCCTGAGAGGGTACACTGCGCCCACCAAGCTCTGAAATTGATGTTCAAAAATTGAAAATTATTTTTTTAAAAAACCCCACTCGAATACAAAGCTGGGGATCTGAGCAGATAAAACTGCCTTTCGATCACTTACCATCACGGACCCCCTGCACTGCAACAGCACCACGAGGGGCCTGGGGCAGCCTTACAGATTCCTAGTGACCCCTCAAAACATGGGGAACAAACAAATGCCTTCCCTTAAGGCCAACTGTTTGAACACAGCTCAGTGAGGGCTGGAAAAACCATAGGAGCCTTACAGTTAAAGTGAAGAAACTCTGTATTCAGAGCCTGTGTGTCAAGCTGTGGCCCACAGATTCCTGGAGGTCACTGAGGCCCTTTCTGGGCATCCATGAGGTTAAAACTATTTTCATAATAATACCAAGGTATTGTTTGCCTTTTTACTGTGTTGACATTTGCACTAATGATGAAAAAGCAGTAGTGAGTGAATTGCTGGTGCCTTAACCCAAATCAAGGTGGAGACACCAAACTAATCTTAGTTGTCTTTGTATTCTTCCTCGCCATACACTCCCAGTGTTGTTTATTTTTTATTTTTTGAAGTTATGTATGCCTTTATTGAAAGTATTCTCTTCTCCCTATATTTACCTCTAATTTTTATGTAGTAGTTGCTTTTTTTTTAATATGAAATTTATTGTCAAATTGGTCTCCATACAACACCCAGTGCTCATCCCAGTAACCAATATGATAAATATTGATAGGCATAATCCACAGAAACAAAACTATTGGGCCTTCAATAACTTTTAAGTGTATAAATAAATGACTTCTGAGACCAATGGTTCCTGTTTGAGAATGGCTAGTCCAGGTCAATAATTTGAGATAAATGGGGACTCGGATGGTGTAGTCGTTCCCAATATGAGAAGACTCTATGCCCAGGAACCAGGCAGGATTGTGTATTGCAGTGAGTGCCAACATACTACATTCTCCAGGACCAGATGTCTCTCAGATGCCCTGATACTATGTAAACATGCATGGCATTAAAACCTGCCACCAGAGAGATGGATTTGACTGAAATGCTGAGTTTACAACCTGAAATAATTAAGAAGCCTGGAATTGACCAGATTAACTTTTCTGTCACTAGGTATAATGGCAACAAAAGAGAGACAGTCCTGTCCAGTTGTTGAGAAACAAAGAAAACTATATTGTTTGCAGACCTACTTATATGGCTTTGAAACATCTTAGCTACTGGAGTCAATAACAGCCTCTAAGTAGAAGCCAAATGACCACTGGACAGAAATGACGTAGCGGCCTCAGCTCGAGGGGAGATTAAGACAAGTGCTGGAAGTCCTTTGCCGAATCTTCAGAATCCTACACGTTTGATGTCACAGAACCCCCTGTCAAATAGATAAGGTGTGATTATTCCCATACAGAAAGAGAGACCAAGACCTAGGAGTGTACCAGGGGTGGCCAAGAGAGTAGATCCACCAAGTCTCCATTAATGCAACAGAAAATGTGTGATCAACTGGGGAGGCTGCAGTTTGTGAAATAACTTAATTCCCTCTGACCTTCATTGAACAGATATTCACCCCATACTTATCAAGAACAGAGAGAATAGTAAGATGAACCAGGATGGTCTCTACTCTCGAGGGACCTCAGTTCAGTTTGGATGGAAGGTATGCTCCACTAAATGTGGAATCTGTGGCATGGAAACAAAGAGCAAAGACAAATTCATTCTGATACTACGAGTTAACGTTGAAATTTCCAACCTTCAGTTACAGGTCAAATAGAAACATTCAGTCACTTCTCCATAATCCTCTTCATCCTCTGGCCACCGGGCTGGTTTGAAGACACACACCAGATCTGATGAAATTCAGCAGGTCTTTCTACTCTGCATCTCTGTGGGGGGGAGGGGGGGGCCTCCACAGGACTTTACTACAACCCATCATTCACAGCCCACAATGATATTGGTGCCCAAAGTAATTGTGCAAGTGGTTATTTTTCTTTAAATACTCATGAGAATTGGCAGGAAGGCAATGTATTTTGCATGAGGAAATAACAGTCTGTTAAACCAAATTGCCCCAGCGGTAGTCTCTTTTTCCTCTTTTCCAGGATTCCCGACTTTGTGACTTTGGCTGGTGGATGAAGTGCATTCTTTTCCTGAGATGAGTTCCTATTTCTCAGCTCCATCTCCCGACATGCATCAAGGGTAACCAGCAGCTTTGTATTCTGAAAATACACTTCCTGGCTGCTCTGTCTCATCCAAAGATTGCTATCCCGCTGCTTTTCTAAGTGCAATTAATATTAAAGCCACGAGTGTTATAGATGACTGATTGTACTAAGCTTTATGCTTGGGTCCTAGACACTAAATAAATCACAAATTTTTCTTTTGTTCACTAAGGCATAATCTGTGTTAGGAATTTCAGTCAATCATCTAAAAATATATATACATATTGCAATAGCTGTTATATTTTATATATTGATTATCCCCACCAACCCAACCCTCCCCTGCCTTAGAAGAAAAATAAGACACTGTGTCAGTAACATAGTAAAATGAAAAACAGATGTTCATGGTTAATGGTATACCAAAAGAGAACTATGTACATCTGAAAAGGAAGAAAAAAAAGATAACACAAGCCTTGGTATTTGGCTTTAAATGAATATTTGATTCCCCAAAGGTGTGAACTATGGTTTAACAAAAGGAAAGAACTTCTGGGAATGGTGCCCTCTTTCTCCTTCAGATGTGTGAGAATCTAAATGGTTTATTTATACAGAGTGCTATGTATTGATTACATTATGTTGAATATTATGTGATACAGTAACCATTAAATGCATTCTGGTTTCTTCTGGTTCTCTTTGGTTCTAAAATAACCTCTCAGTTTTCAGATTGTGATGAAGCAATGTTATCAAAATTGAATTATATAGTTGAGCTATAATTGAATATTTGGTTCCAGCCTAGAAAGAAGTAGTCCAGAAAGACAGCTCTAAATGACAATTGTGTGTGAGTAAAGAGAAATTTGGGATCTTATTCCTCTAGGCAGAGATGTAACACACTAACACCCTCTCAGGGCATCTCTGAGCAAAATGTCAGAGGTATAAAAGTCCCTTGAAAAGACCTGGAAGTATTATTTCTCTTAGGGGGAATGGGAGCTCTAGGAAGGTGAAAACCATGTTTGTGTTGTTCGTCATTTTATCCCCAGAGTCTAACATAATAGTTTATAGGATTAAGTAGGTGATGGGCATTAAGAAGGGCTCTTTTTCAGGATGAGCACTGGATGTCATATGTAGGAGATGAATCACTGGGTTCTACTCCTAACACCAAGACTACACTGTATGTTAACTAACTTGAATTTAAATTTTAAAAAAATAGTACATAGGAGTTGCTCAAAAATTTCCTGTTAAGTGAATGAATGAAAGGAACCACTTAAATAAATGGCAGGGCAACAAACCACAGTGGATCATTGACTCTGACAGTTCCAGAAGAGCTGGAGGTAAAGCCGGCAAGGTGTTGCTGAGCCCTGAGAGACAGAGATGCACGAGAGCTATACTGGAGCTGCCTCCCACTGACCCTTGGGAGCCACCTGAGTGTACCTTTTCCCAACTCTGCATTCAGTGACTTTGAGCTGGCAGCTTGAAATTGGCCCTGGTGGAAGGGAAAGCAGCACAAATCAGCCTTTTTTCTTTTTTCTGAAGACAGCCATTTTTCTGGCACGCCACTGGCTTATATAACTACTAAACTTGTGTTCCCTCAGAATTCTAACATGAGACAGTCCTCTGAACCCTGACCAAAACGAGGGGTAAAAGAAGGGTAAAACTGGACCAGAGACGATGAAGATGAAGGGCCTTCCCACCCTCCTTACAAGTGATGAAAAGGCTTCTGATTTATCACTGGGAAAGTTAAAATCATCTAGAAAGTTCTCAAATATCCCAAGAATCCTGGTTTTCTTTCTCTTTCAGTCCACAAGAGCTCATAATTTCAAATGTTGAATTGAGAACCCAGCCTCCCTTCGGGCCTAAATTTAATGGCTTGTTTTTTAACTGAACAAATATTTGTTGAGTGCTCACCACATGCCAGGCATGAGGGTAAAAACTATAGTGTATCATTTGCAAAAGAGCCCCAATTCTCCGCTCCCCCTATATCCAAACCCTTTGTAATTTGACTTTTCAGTCTCTCTACAAAGGGTAAAGTTTATTTCTCCACCCCTTGAATCTGATCTAGTCTTGAAATTTGCTTTGGCCAACTGAATACAGAGGAAATGAGTATGCTAAGTCTGAACTTAGTCTCAAGAGGTCTTATCCCCCTCACCCTTGTCTTTGCCTTGAGATACAGAATGCACACAGCCAAGTCATCCAAGCCAAATTTATTCTAGATCGTCCAACCCCCAATCAACCCTAGAGCTAACTGAAAACATAAGAATAAGCCCATCTGAGATCAATGAGCTTCACCCAGAACAACAGAACTGAGTCTGGCCAATCTTGGAGATTCTTGTGAAATCATAAATGATAAATGTTGTTCCTTTAAATAATTTATTGAGGTGAAATTTACATAATTCAAAAGCAACTGTTTTAAAATGAACAATTCAGTAGTATTTAGAACATTCACAATGTTCTATCACCTCTATCTAGTTCCAAAGCATTTTTGCCACCCAAAAGGAAACTCTGCATCCATTGGGCATTTTCTCCCCCATTTTTTCCCTCCTTGTAGCCCCTGGCAATCGCTAATCTGCATTCCATCTCTATGGATTTACCTCTCCTGGGTATTTCACATAAATGGGATCATACAGTATGTGCCATTTTATACCTAGCATAGTATTTTGGGGGCTCATCCACATTGTAGCCCATATCCATACTTCATTCTTCCTTGTGGCTGAATATTACTCCATTGTACGTATATACCACAATTTTTTTTTTTTTTTACCCATTATCCAGCTGTTGGACATATGGGATGTTTCCACCTTTGAATGTGCATGTCCATACACTTGTTTGAGTACCTGTTCCTGTTACTTGGGGTATATTCCTAGGAGTGGAATTGTAAGATCATCTATATTCTATGCTTAACTTTTTGAGGAGACATCAGACTGCTCCTCACAGCAGCTGAACTGCTTTACATTCCCACAAACAATGTACGAACATTCCAGTTTTTCCACATGCTTGCCAACACCTGTTTTCCTTTTTATTATTATTATCATAGCCATGCTAATGGGTATGAAGTGGTACTTCATTATGATCTTGATTTTTATCTCCCTAATGGCTAAAAATATTGACCATCTCCTCATATGACAGTGAAATTTTAGAGTGGTTTATTATGTAGCATTACCTAACTAATGGGGGGGGGGGAACTGGTAAGCAAAATCAGAATGCCATACCCTCATGAGGCAAACAGTCTAGTAATAGTGACAGACTATAAACCGAATAATTATACAAATGAAGGCATAGCTAAAACTTTGGTTAGTGCTATGAAGGAGAGGTCTTCAGCAGGCTGAGAGCACACAGGAGACCTGAAGTGGAATGTCATGGAAGGTTCTTCTGAAGAAATGACTATTGGACTAAGATCTAAAGAATGAGTAGGACTTAACCAGATCAAGAAGGGAATGAAAGGAACATGTAAAAATACTGGGAGGGAGTATGGCAAAAGGAAGGGTTGAATGAGGGCCAGTGTGACCCGAACAAGACAATGCTAAAGAAACCAAAGATACAGGTAAAAGATGAGGCAGGAAATATAAGTGGAGACTAGACCATGTAGGGCCTTGAAGGTCAAGAGAAGGAATTTATCTTTGTCCAAGAGCAGTGGGATACCATTAAGGCTTTTAAACAGTGTGGTGACACAAAACAAATGTATGTTTTAAAAAGATGATTATCATTACAGGCTTGAAAATATATTGAAGGAGGGAAAGAGTATAAGGTGGAAAATCATTCAGGAGATTATTGTAATGGAGCAGAAACTTTGATTTGGCAGTGGTGGTAAATATGGATAGGTGAAAGTATTCAAAAGGTATTTCCATAAATTCACCTGGCCTTAGAGATGGATTGAATAAAAGGAGAAACAAGATACCACAGATGACACCTGGGTTTCTAACTTGAGCAAATGGATATAAGATGTTGCTCCTCTATTGAGACTGGAAACACAGATTGAGCACTACATCTGAGACCAAAGATCTAGAGTTTGGTTTTAGATATGTTGAGTGTGAAGTGTCCTCTAAGTGGAGCTGTTCAGGGACAATTATACATACAAGTCTGATGCGTAAGTGAAAAGTTAGGCTAGGGATACAAATTTGTGAATCATGTACATGGTGGGGAAAATTGAAGCCTTGGATGTGGATGAGATCTTGTAGGAAGAGAATGGAGAATGTCAGCAGAGGAAAGCCAGCACTGAAGCTTAAGGGTCCAGTTGTCTGTGGGGAGGAAGATGAGCCTGAAAGAGAGACTGAAACAAGGCACCTGGAAAGATAAGTGTAAAGCTGGAGTCACAGAAGCAGAGAAGCCAGTGTTTGAGATAGGCAGCATGGTGCGCACTGAAATGCTGATGAGAATTCAAGTCAAACAAGGACCAAAATGCGTCAACGGATTTGTGACAATCGTGTACTGAGCAAGAGCTTGAGCAAGAGCTGTTTCTGTGGAAGTGGCAGGAGCCAGCAAGGGTGAACTGAGAAATGAGTGGAAGGTGAGTAACTCTTTAGAAGTACTTTGACAGTTACAACACCATCTTCCTGAGCTCATCACATCCAATCACTCACAAGTCACTGGTCAGGGTCCATTCTGAGATTCCTTGCCAGCAACTGATTCTGAGTCCTGCCTAGCCTAGGCTTGTTTGGAGGTTAAAGGAGACTCCCACTCCAAGTCTCACTGAGCAGAAGACTGTCTCTCTCTTGGAGAGGGAGTAATTTTAATATATTAGAGTATGAAGTGACATTTGCTGTAAATAGTAATTTAGTCTAAATAGAATCCAACTTGAAAGGATATAGAACTCTTGTTAAGTCAGATAAGTTTCTTTAGTGTGCCAAAAATTATCTGGACTAGAGAAAATTCTAGCCGAGTATGAACTATATCTCCATTCAACAAGCATCTATTGAGCTTCATAACATTGTCTCCTAAAGGGTAGAGATGCACAGTAAAATAAGATACAGCCATTTTTCCCAAGGAACTTATAATATAAAAGGGAAGACAGAGAAATAGACTAGTGGTTACATTGTGGAGTGGTAAGTGTTCTCAGAAAGCAAACACAGGAAGGGGAAACTCGATCACACCGAGGTTCCAGGGAAGTCTTCTGGTAGACATCCTTCTCAAGTGATATTTTGAAGGGTGAATAGATAAGTTTGGAGGATGAAGAAGAAGAGCAGGACAGTAAAGGGTCTTCTAGGTAGAGAGAACAGGCTGTGCAAAGGCCCAAAGGCAGAAAGCAGCATGGTGCATTAGGAAACTCAACATAGTATATCAGGAAAACAAGGAGATAGAGGTAAGCCTTGCCAGAGCATGAATAACTCTGTATATTAGTGTGTGAGTCAAGAATCTTTTGGTTTTAGGTCTTAGGAAAAACAATTCAAATAGCTTAAATAACAAAATTTGGAATGCAGTGATGCCAGTTACTAGGGAGTTCAAGAGGTAAATTATTTTTCCAGTATAGCTGGTTACAGGACTCATAAGGAATCTCTTTTCAACTCCCAACCTAACTCCCATTGGCTTAGATCTTATGCCCATCCCTCAACTAATCTCTAATAGTATTACTGGTCAGGCCTGGGTCAGATGCCCACTCAGTTACATGGAATTTAGTCAAATCCATCCAAACTATGTGGATTGAGAGTGGGGCATGAAAAAATCATAGGTGTTTAGCTGACCATGCAAAGGACTTTAAACTTTATCCTAAGGACAAGGGCAGTCACTGAAGGATTGCAAACAGGACAGTGGAACGATGAGGTTTCCATTTCAGAAAAATCTATGTAGAACTATAAAGCAAATGGGTCAGAGGAATTCAAATTCAAGGCAATTAGAGCTCCTATAGTTGTCCAAGGGATAGTGGTTAGACCTGAGCAATGGCCATGAGGACAGGAAATCATCTTCCCTTCATGGAATCATTAAAAAATCTATCAGCCAGCCACAATGACATGGATTTTTTTTTCCAGTTTCCACCTCGATTTTAGGCAGCAGGAGTCTAAGATATCAGAGATACAAGTCAGGAATGGTTCTTTGCTGGCAGACACCTCTAAAGGAATAGGCCAGATTTCAAATCCATCAGCTGCCTTGACTCTATGACTCTATATGGATTCAGGACAACTCAACCACACATGCTTATGCTTCCTGTTACCAGTAGAAGGGTCCCTATATTTAAGGATACAGTGTGTTTCTTTACAAGCATCTGAAGAGTTATCCTCCAATTTATTCAACTGGAAATAGAAACAGGAGCAATGAAGAGTCATTGCCTATCCCTGATTTCAGTTTGGGGCATCAGCCCACACAACATTGCCTTAGATTTATGGGAAAATTCTACATATGGTGGTGTTAAATATATACAGTATCTTCAGCTTACAAAAGCACTTTCTGATATGTTAATTCATTGAATCTTTCCAGCAACTCTATGAGATAGGCAATAGCATCCCCATTTATAAAGAATCAGAAGCTCAGGGAGGGGAAGTGAATTGCCCTGGGTTATGTGCTAGTAAGTCACTGGTCAGGGAGGACAGGTCTTTGGGCGAGAGTCCTATATCTTCTATGAAACCTACTTTAAAAAAAATTTTTTTTAATGCTTATTTATTTTTGAGAGAGCGAGAGAGAGACAGAATATGGGCAGGGGAGGGGCAGAGAGAGTGGGAGACACAGAATCTGAAGCAGGCTCCAGGCTCTGAGCTGTCAGCACAGAGCCTGACACAGGGCTCTAACTCCCGGACCGTGAGATCATGATCTGAGCCAGTCAGTTGCTTAACTAACTGAGCCACCCAGTTGCCCCATGTTAAACCTACTTTTGAGTAATGGTTGTGAGCAAAGACTCTGAAGCCAAATTATCAAGTTTGAAATCTTAGCTTGCTATTGACTACCTGAGTGTTTTAAGCAGCATATTTTATATATCACCGGCCTTCAGTCTCCTGAACTGTAAATAGAAATTTGAAAAGAAAAATCTGGTTGACAGGGTTGTTGTGAGGATTAATTGAGTAAATAAAAATAAATAAGGTGACCTTATAATACATTGTCTAAAATAAAATACTTCCGAAAGTGAAAAGGAGCACTAAAAATAAGTAAAATACATGTTATTTCTGAAATATTTATTTACTGATCAACAACCTTTTTTTATTTAGTGGTGGATCTATAAAATAGTGCTATTCAAAATGATTTCAGAAATAAATTTTTTCAAAGAAAATAAAATAACACATATCTGTACACATTAAAGCCAAAAAAACATTTTTTTGAACTTCTTTATGTCGATTTTCTGAACATTTAGAAAAACAATATAAGCAGAATACTCATTCCTGGCACAGAGTCACGTATTTTAAACAGTTTCTTAACCGTATTTGTCGCCAGTCCCCGTAGGCTAGTAGCTTCTCTCCCAGGCCTTGGCACGTCTGCCTAGTCACCAAGCGGCCAGTAGGAACAACAAATGGTATCCTGTCCCCTAACTCCACCCAGCCTGGAAAGAGTCAGCTGTCCCTACGTGCTCCTGCCTGGGAGCACTTCATTTTAACAGTGAGCGTTCTGAATGCAGACCATGAAAAGTAAGCGCTACTTAGGTGGTGTCTGAAGATGCTGGAAAAAACGAGATGGGATCATCATTGGTTGATTCTGTCATAGGTTAGCAAAGCAATGCTACAAAATTATTCTGACTTATGTTAATGCAGCTATCAATAAAAATACTGTTAAAAGATGAAAAATCCAAGATCAATGCTACACTGACCAGAATACCCCAGGGCTCCCTTCAGGTAAACTGGCCGTATAGTCACCTAAAAATAAAGCACCAGAACAGAGTCTGGCTCACAGTAGCGCTGAGTAAGTGCTAGCTATTTATATTGGTTTAGCCCTGATTGTTGCTGTTATCCATTTCTGTGCATTTACTATCAACAATGTGCTGTGCTTTATAAACATCATCTTGTTTAATTTTTCCCAAACCTCCCCCTCTTGCATTTATTTACTTTATTTACACTAACTTGCTCTTCCTATTCCCTATTCCTGTAGCATTTTTAGTAAGAAGCACAATGTATTAGACAAAATGTATGCACTAAATATAGATTCCAGATGTTTCCTATATGTAAGTCACCTCCAACGCAATACTCTAAACTCCGAGGTCACAGGCAAATGGATCAATCACAGTTCTCAGATAGAAGCAATAGGAACCAACTCTGACTAATTAAAGCAGAAAAAGGAACGTATTAAAATGTATTATGTAGGGCACAGAATCTTCAGGAGGTCTGGAAAATTAGGCGTAGAGGCTATACAGCCAAAAGTGAGGCCACAGATCCCACCACAGAACTGGTCGGTCTTATGAAGACAAATTCCCAGCATCAATGGACACAGCCCTCCCAATGCACACCTCCAACAGCCCCATTGCTGGACACTGGACACTGCAAATAGAACTGTTGCCACAACCACCTCAGAAACCTCTGTGTTGCAGCCGCTGTGACCACCACCCTCCCTAGGGTAAAATTCAAGTGTTCTAGGTTTCTTTGTTTCAATTGGCTTCCAAAAAAGGGGTCACTGCCCCCAGATGGTAGAATCAAGAGATCTTGGTCTGCTCGAGCTGCTGTAAGAAAATACCGTGGACTGGGTGGCTTAAACATCAAACATTTACTTCTCGCAGGTCTAGGAACTAGCAGATTTGGTTTCTGGTGACAGCCCTCTTCCTAGCTTGCAGAAAGCTCCCTTCTTGCTGTGTGATCACATGGCAGAGAGAGAGGGAGAGAGAGAGAGCAAGAGAGAGAGAGAACAAGCTCTCTGGTCTCTTACAAAGACACTAAGCCCATCATGGGGTCCCACCTTCATGACCTCTTCCAAACCTAATTATCTCCCAAAGGCCCCACCTCCAAATATCATTACATTGGGGGTTAGGGCTTCAATATATGAATTTTGAGGAGACCCAATTGTTCAGTCCATAGCACCAAGTCATATGCCCATGCTCCAGTTGTAGAAAAGGCCAGGAAAACAAGCAATTGGCATCTTCACATTCTTTGGCGATAGGAAGATGTTGCTTCATAAGATGAAAACTCCCCACACATAGGTAGAGAGTTAAGCACTGGACACTCAAAAATCATGACAAATGTCTTCTATAGCTATGGCTTGCATTTCTTTCGTATCCTTCTCAGAACTGAGCACCATCAAACCCTGAAGTTGCTGACATCATAAATTATCACTGACATTATAAATTACGAATGTGATGCCATGGGGACCAATTTAATTAATTAATTAATTGCCTCTAGCAATACAGAAGTTCAAAGTAGTCTACAAATTTCCTGATAAACTCAGAAAAAAGGAGATAACTATACCTACTGTAAATTGCTTTGGTCTCTTTCCTTTAAAGCAAAGTAAGAAAAAAGTAATAGAAGGGAAAATGTGTCTCTGTATCCATTAATTAAATGACTGCTTCCCAGTAGAACACTTGACACCTTAATAGTCATGTTCAATTAAACCTCAAATCTTTCCCACCAGATCCTCCTGATTCAAGACTACTGAAGCAACAGGCATCAGGGTATGCCATCTTTAGTATCAGTGCTGAGCAAAAAACACAACAGAAACGATCATAAAAAATCCCAAGGATCATAATCCAAAGAAAAGCTGAAGAACACAAAACATACAAGTTGACCCCGAACAACCTGAAATGAAAGATTTCAACTGTCACTCATCATACCAGCCAAGGCTGCAATACTAACTGAGACATGTGACTTAATAAGCGGTTGGGAATCATTCCCAGACACCAGGCACCTGCCTTTCATGGTTCCCATGCTAGACTCTGAGAACTCACCAAACACTTACATGCCAGGCACTTTTCTTGGTACTTTGATGACAAATCAAAGTACATAAAATGTCATCCCTAATGCCCCCCAGACGTATAATCTATAGGAAATGAGACATCAAGAATTCAAACTGCTGTAGATAGATAGAACATAATAGATGCCCTAAGGGCTGCACCAAGTGCATGAGGATTCAGTGCAGGGAAAGAACAAGGGACTCAAGAAAGGCAAATGGCAGGACAGAACACAATTCCAAAGCCTCCTTCACAACTGAAAGTCATTTTCACAGGTTATTAAAGAGCGGTAAGGCTAGACCAGATCCTATTACTTACCCAGGACAACCCCCTCTTCTTTGCACTTAAACAAAGGGAAGCTTTCAACTAAGTGAGCAGCAATGCCAGAACTAGAATGCAGACTTCCTGACTCCAGAACCTGTGTGAATCCTCCATAATCATGAGACACTTAAGGAAAAGAACTCTTTCCTGTCCTTTCCTGTCCACATAAACACCACTTGTGTCTTTATACCTAAATATGGAGAAAGGCCATTTGATCTTGGCACGTGGTGGCGTGGCACTGAGGTGCAAATGTTTGGGGAGGAGGGTGATCACAGGGACTCTGAGAGACTGACCTGGTATCTTGCAGAGACAACTGCTTAGCTTAGCGGAGACACTGACAGACACACTGTTGTATAAAAGCCCCTCAGCACAGAAGTTCCGAGACAGTTGGGAGGGGTGCACAGATTGCCAGCCTCTCATCCAGGGGACTGAGGCTCTGAAGTGAGAATTGAAAATTCAATCTGAAATTGAGCTGATTTGGCTATAGTCCTGCCCGAGCAGGTATGAACTCAGGTGTCTCAGCTTCATGATGTCGTCAGGTGACACCCAAGGACACAGTGTGGGGTAAGCTTGGCAGCAGCATGGGAAAACATGAGAACACCACACACCTTGTCCACAGCCAAGAAATCAGAGCCACGGAGGCTTAATTGGGCTTTGAAATGAGTACTTCACGAAGGGGGAGGTTGATTCCCCTTTGGTTCTGTTCTTTCCAACTCTGGCAAAAGATTCTGCCCAGTAATTAGCTGGTAATATTCCACATCATTTCCTTCCCAGGAAGCTTCAGAGCTTCATATACCCTTGATACACTCATGCTAATTTTTCTTTTTTTTTTCTACTCTCTGGGCATGGTGTTTTTCCTGTTTTTGTTTTGTTTTGTTTATTGTTTGTTTTTGGTCCCCAAAGAAGTTCATAGTCCTCATTCACTAATCTAATGGAGACTCCTCTCTTGATTTTCACATATTTTCTTTCTTTGATATCATGACCATGAACCAGCTGTTAACATGTACCGTGACCTCAGGCTGGAGTTTGTTCCTAGGTCTCCATAATGTCACTAAGCTACTTGCTGGAATGTAGTAGACATAGAAATGCCCGTGTCGTCACCCCATTGGCATAAAGAGTTGTGACTGCTTTGGTCTCAGTCCTGCTAGCACTTTTGCTGTCACCAAAAACAAAATGATTCTCAACACTTAACAAGTGGCTCCAATTATCCCTTCTGCAAGTTCCCGTATCCTTAACTATTATAAACTTTGTGAAGATACCTCTATAATAATTTCCATCATGCTCTGAAGGCTGCATGGCATGTCTTTTTATGGAACATTTCCTAAACCAGGCGTCACACTCAGGTTTCCTTTCATATTGACCAGACTGAATTCAAGAGAGAAGGGAAAAGCAGACTTCTACCTGAAGTCCAAACATCCCTGAATTGTGATGACTGGTGGCGGGGAGACAGTAATCTCTGAGATGAGAATCAGTCATCATGGCACTTTCTAGATGCAGGTACCATGCCAGATGCCTTGGGAGCACCACACGAATTGTTGTTTTTGCCCCTAAATCCTTTGAACTGGTGTGTCAGAAGGGGCCAAGAAGCAAACTGATTGGTGTGACTTGGAAAGAGGAAGCCACAGAAACTCCTGGGCCCGTGTCTGACAAGTTGAGTGTGCCTCAGTTTCTTCCATCACCTCCTCACAGGGCAAATAGACTGGAAAAGATCTTACCTTAGAAACAGTGTCTACAGATGCAAGAATCCTTTATACAGGACATTTGTCTTTGAGTTCATGGCAGCAAGTGCATTTTCTCCTCACTAGCGATACTCCCTTCTTGTGAAGGAGTTTCAGCTGGGTTCAGAATCAGGACAGAATGATCAGGAGTAATTCTCCTCCCTCCTCTAGCCCTGCAGGCAAGTGCAGTCTATCTTGCTGGCAAAAGAAAGTACACCAAGTAAATGCCGCCCTCTGCTCTCTTTATGACTCTCAGGCTCCCAGTCCCCACATCTAGGCCTTTGGTTGGGGGGGGAGGGGGGCGGGCAGCCTGATCAGCATGATGGTGAGTTTTTTTTCACATGTTACAGAATAAATTAAAACCAGAGAGATTTGGGTTAGATAGTAAGTTAGAGGAAGGAAGAGTTTCCTAACTGGGAGTTTGAAAATGAAAACATTGGCAAAGTATTCCTCTGGACTCCTTTAAAATTAAGATTGATAATAATCACCTCATGTGCAATGAAACCAGACTATAGAGGAAAGAGAAACTCACATTTTCTGTTGAGATGGTATTAATCTGTCACACACGTATACACTGGGCACCATGAGGGAGGTATGGATGTACCCATTTTACAGATGAGGAAACAATGACTTTCTCAAATTCATAGATTAGAATAGAAAGTCAAAATTCATGATTTTTTTAATATAACAATTTACCCAAAGAGAGCCATGTTATCATTTCATTAAACGCCTATTTTACAATTCCTTACACTCCTCGTCTATCACCATCAGACCCTCTAATTCTTTGCCAATAAACCAATATTTGCCTTACTAGAAAACATTAGAGGTTTTTAAATATCTTGGGAATTAAAAAAACTTTAGAAGAACACAAAAAGAAAAACAAACAAAACAATAAAATAACTGGCCAAGTAAAATCTTTGAAGGAACAACATGCAATGGCCTGACAAGGGTGATAGGCCCTGGGGACAGTTTCATGAAAGCTGTCTCAGCCACAGATGCTGGGGGCTGTATGATGAGAGCAGGGAAGAAATGAAGAAGTGAGCAGGGATATGGAGCCCTGACACAGGTAGCAGTCCTCCACTCTACACACTAGAAGGAATGGTGGCGAACTCTCAGAGATCCTGTCTTGCCAACAGAGATCTCGGGAGCTTAGAAATCAAGTTCACATAAACTGGTGCAGGTTCCTCTGATCAGCTCATCCCACCATGGCTCCCTTGATTGCTAGGATCTGGAATAAACAGACTGGGTTCAGTTTAAGAAGGTCCCAAGTCCATGCTGGTACAAGCATGATTTTCTCGTGTCATCTCAAGACAAGGTACTCTTCCGAAGGTTTGGTCACCCAGAATTTAAGATGTCTGTGAGAGGACTGGCCCTCACTGACCGCCCATGTCCCTCTAACCCATCCTTGATTGGCTTCCAGAGGGGGCTGGCAGATGGGGTTCTCTCCAGGGCAAATATATGGCCACTTGATGCTACCTCCAGCTCCCTCGCCCTGGCACACAGCACCAATTGATTGTAGGAAGCCTCAGAATCCTTCTCAGCATAGCTCTGGACAGCCACCACCAATCATTTGGAATTGGCATTCAAAAGGACATCAGTTTTGTCAAATTATCCCAGGCGCCACTGGACAGTGTTTCCAATCTCCCTGTCAAATGGTTTTGTGTCTCCATCCTCCCAGAATCGGAGTCATTATCCAAAGAAACATCCAACAGAGGATGAAAGAAGAGCCTTGTTCATTACTACCATAAGAAAAAAGCCTTGAAAGTAATTTAAGCGTTCAACAACAAAAATATATTGTGTGCTTCCATATGCCAGACACTGTGCTATTCTTTACAGGTAAAAAGAAGAGGAAGACATAGTTCTTACTCTCAATGTGCTCACAGTCTAAAAAGAGATAGAGACCAGTAAATCATGATGCATTCTCTGATAGCTACATCTCAATCAGCAAGGCCAAAAGGAGACACAGCCTTATCTCCTGACTTACATACACATGCAGACACACACACACTTCCACACATTCTCAGCGGACTGCCTGAGGCACCTCATCCTTCCCTCTTATTTGCCAACAAGTATTAGTCTAGCTTCGGAAAGCTACCAGCTAACTGAACAAGAGGCCCCCATGACCTCGGGCTGACTAGAATATATGGAAACGAGGGATTAACACATTAACACATGATTTGGCAAAGAGTTCCACTTGGCTCTCCAGTTTCCAGATTTTTCTCCTGGACTTCTTAAAACTTCACAAAGAAAAATTTTTTTTCTCAGTCCAAGTATGTTGATTTCAGCATCCCTGCTTTGGACTAATTTCTAAGGACTCATCTCAAGCTTTATGGTGCATAAGAATCGCCGTGGGATTTGTCAAAATGCAGATTCTTATTCATGAAGTCTGGGACTTATTACATCTCAACATTTCTTCCATCTCTGGATCTCTTTGTGCTGCATTTTGAGGAATGTGAGGAATGCTGGGAGTCAGTATTATAGTGCAGTGGCCAAATACAAGGGCTTTTCCTGAATTCAAGACCAGTTGTGTGACTTCTGACAAATTACTTATCCTTTCTTTGCCTTAGTTTCTGAATCAATAAAATGGGGATATATATGGTTCTTGTAAGGATTAAATGAGAAAATACACGTTAATTGATTGAATAATGGCCAGCCCATAGCAAGCACTCATTTAAATGTTAGAAAATTTTAGTATTCCTTCAAGTCAATTTTATGCCTCACTAATTCACTCTTCTGTTATACCCAGTCCATTATGTTTAGTTTTGTTATTTCAACAAGGATATTTTTCATTAATTGGTTCTCTTTTATACTATCCCATTCTTGATTCATGACATCTTACTCTTATTTGGTAAGCTCTGTTCTTGTTTTATAGACTTGCACTCCTTTATTATCTCTTTGATGCTATCAAATTATATTTACGTCTTTAATCATGTAAAACTGCTACATTTTCTTTACTTACTCAAATGTAAACTCTTTCTTTTATTGCATTTTCCCTTTATATTTGGAGCTTTTTAGCTATGAACTCATTATGGCCAGGGGAATTTTCAAGGCTTTGTGCTGGATTGTGATTTGCATATACGAAGTTTGTGTGGGACACAGTGCTGGTATACATCTAGCTCAGATATCTGTGCAGAGAACACCCTGCCAGAAGTGACCATTTCAGAACTTGTTCCTGCAGCAACAGCACAGTTACAGCCCTTAGGCTTAATACAGGTGTCACTGCTCTGACTCCTGGGCTGGTGTTGGCTGCTAAGCTCCAGCTTCTAGAGATTTCCATTTGTAGGCTATCAGGGCAGTTCCGCCCCTAGCCAGCCTCTGGCCTCATGCAGGCCCACCTTCTTGGAGCCTTTTCTTATAGCTTCCAGGCTTAGCCTTTATTCAACTGTTCTGGGCCCTTCCTGGGACTTTTTTCGTCGCCTTCTTGTGCTCTTCATCTCTTCCCATCCTCACTTGTTCCACATGTTCCCCTTAGCTCTGTCCTCAACATTACAATTACATTAGTGACAAAAGATATTTGTTATCAGAAACATTTAGGAAGAGGTTCGTTTTCCCCTCCCTTCCTCTAGAGCCCCAAGTTGCAGAGGCTTCCAAACTTGCCACACTGCACTCTTTCAAAAACCTTCAATCCCCCCAATCCTGTCATTTACCCTCTACTTCCCCTCCCTTGCAAGAGACACCCCCACCAGAAGCTACTGGGGCTTGGGCAACACTGCTCATTTGGCAGGACAGCGGGTCTTGAATTCCAGAAGTGGGGATGGGGGACGATAAAAGTGCCAGGAAGTAAAAGAGGTTGCCGTATTCAAATAGATCTCAGCTCTCTGCACCCGTTCTCCTTGCTCTATGGTTTTCTCTTTATAATTACTAAAGAATTCCCCTACAAGATATGGGTTAGATAAGGCACTGCAGAACGTATTAACCATCATGACACTGTCATGGCAGACGCCGTTTCCCTCTCTCATATAGTACGGACTGGACTTGATAACTTTTTCTTCCTCCAATTATGTGTATATGAAAAACTACTTGTGAGTGTGAACTTCCTCCAATTATGTGTATATGAAAAACTACTTGTGAGTATGTGTGTGCACCACATACACACACACACACACAACACACTTCTCAAGATAAAATAAATTGTATGGTAATAACAGTGGCTGCCTTCTTCCACGATTCATTTCCCCCTTTTCCATATGCTCTCTGCCTACATAAATACCTTTGCCTGTTCATTAATTCCCTGGTAAATGTATTCAATTCTTCCCTCTGTTCCTTTTTTCCAACACTCCAGTTGCATTTTAGAAGTTTTAGCTCTAACCTTATGCTCTCTGTCTCTCTAGCCCTGCAGTGATTGTCACTATCTTTCTGTGTTTCTCTTTCCTCAAAGTCTTGTAAAATATAACATACTGCAAAACAGTGGTGTTCCTGGGATTTAGCATTTGGGGTGACAGATGGGGTGGTAATGAATCTGCTTGTGGGGGCTGGGTGCATCCCCCAGCACTCTCAACCCATTGCATATACTTTGAACTGGAAATATTAAAGATAATGGAAGTAGAAGCACATTTTGTGCCATTTAATCTATTTAGGAGTAGATAAGAAACTTTTTACCAATACTTATTCCAACTCGACTAACATATAGCTAAATGAAATCCCCTTGGTAGCAAATAGCCATGAGAGATTTAGCTTTTGTGGTCTCACTACAACTTAACCATATATTCTTTATACTGCATCATGCCACTCAATGCTGAACAAATGCATGATGAGTGATGAATGAATGAATCAATGAATGAGTGAGTGAGTGAGTGAGTGAGTCCTGGACTCAACGCACTTCAGTACTGCCAGTCAACTGTGATTGCAAAATAAACGGTGGTCACTTAACCACAGATCTGAAAAATAGGAGAGTTCTGGGGTGAAAAAACAACGTTGGGTTCTAAATTTTTTTAATGTTTATTTATTTTTTGAAAGAGAGAGACAGAATGTGAGCAGGTGAGGGGCAGAGAGAGAGATACACACAGAATCTGAAGTGGGCTCCAGGCTCTGAGCTGTCAGGACAGAGCCAGACGTGGGGCTTGAACTCTTGGACTGTGAGATCATGACCTGAGCAGAAGTCAGACGCTTACCCACCTGAGCCACCCAGGCGCCCCACATTGGGTCTAAATGAATATTTTCATCACTTAAATATGTAAAACACTGCACAGCAACAATTCTCCTTATGAGACTAGAAGGCATATCAGTTTATTAGCCCATCTGGCAACGGACTGAATGGAAACAGACTAAAGAGGCCAATGTCGTATGGGCTGTTGTTGTCAATCTAGAATTAGAACCACGAGTCTTTGAAAGTTGCATTCTCTGCTTGGTAATCCATACTTTTTTCAAATACTAATGTACAATTCTTTTCCCCAAGAAGTAATGAAACTGTGCACCAGGAAAAAAACTTTATTATCACTAACTCAATATTGAATACCTCTCTAGGATAGACACTGAACAGGTGCTTTTGGGTTTTCTAGAGTAGAAAAACAGACTTCAGTTCTACCCTCCCTTGTGATGTAACCATAGTGAAGTTAGAGGATTACATCAAGCACTGCAGTTGGTATAGAATATCCTAATTACAATTCCAAATTGCACTAAATGCTTTTCTAAACAGCAAAATCCCAGATAAATTAGTTTGAAGGGACATATAAAATTGCAGTCATAGGGAGATAAATATTTCATTAGCAAATCTTTCCATTTTGCCTGACCACTTCTAAGTAACTTTTAGATCACTAAGGACACACACACACACACACACACACACACACACACACACACACTTCTATGGCTTATGAAAAAAGAAAAAAAAAAACCATTTCCATTATGTTCTGTTTCTTTTGAAGAATTCCCTGAGGAATTCTTCTAAAGTTGAGGCAAATCAGCATACACAAATACATCCATTTACAATCTCCTTGGAAACTAGAATTGCTGGCCAATTCAGGCAGCAAGCAACAAAATGTTTTCTCCAGGTTTACTTGAAGGGAGAAAAATATTGTGAATATGCAAAGGAAGGTATATGTTGGGTTTCAGGGTTTTATGTGCTATCCTCTAGGGGCCTATATTTCCATGCACCAGAAAGACTGCTGCTTTATGCCAAGTCTACCTGCTGTGCTATCAAAATGAAATAAGGCAAAGAAAAATGATGATAATAAAAATGACTACTATCTATAGAGCACTTAGCAGGTGCAGACACTAGACTTATATTATCTCATGTAATTCTCACAGCCACCTTAGGAAATAGGCATTCCCTCACTCATTTTACAGAACAGGATATTGAGGCTCAGTGACATTAAGGAACTCGTCTAAGGTCACACCACTAACAAGTAATGAGGCTGGGGGGACATCGCCTCAGTTCTGCGTGTTCTCTGACTCTAAAGCCATGCAACGGCTCCTGTGCTCTAAACACAATGCCACATTCCCGCACGCACAGTTGTGTTGTCAGTAAGACCTCCTCAACTGTCCCTCCACAGTTCAATGATGTAGTTAATGCCAAACTTCAGATGGAATTTTCCACTGAAAATGCTTAAAAGCCACTACAGGTTTTCAGCGGAAACACAGAACCACTAAATAAAGGGGCTGTAACCACAGATCACATGGCCACCTATTTACCTGTTCCTCGTGACTCACTTCTGCACAAATCTATACCGTAAGGAGAAAGCCACAAGGAGGAAAGCAAATTATTTGTGCTCTACCCCTGGGTGGACAAAAAGATTAAGAGGCATCCTGACACACTCACGCACACAAAAATGGAAAACACAGATTTGTTTTGACAGCCTATCATACTACAAAAATATTTATGAATGTAAGCTGCAGCAAAGTGCATCCATCCTCCAAAAGCACATGCACCCCGCCAAAGACGGCTTAGATGTGGGGAAGGTGAGAACACCCCTTCAAAATTAACTGCCCTCAGGCTAAGGGGGTGCGCAAGCGGGAAGCCTCCTGCTTTCCATTATCAGGATTTCTTGTAATGTCGTTCTTCTCACAAAACACTCTTATTTTTCACATCCACTGTTAAGTGACCACCCTTTATTTTGCAATCAGAGAGTCGAGCTGGCAGAACCAAAGTGGCTTGGCAGCTGCAGACATGCAACTCAACTGAACAAACAGATTCTTAAGTGATGCTTAGATGGAAGAACTTGGACAGGATTCAGATTTTTTTTTTAAATTCATTTAAATGTGTGATTGAATCCTGCTCGTTACCCTCTCGGCAGAATATTATATATTCAGCTCTTTATTGTATAATAATGTCGAGGATGGAAAGGAAGAAAGGTACAATATTACCAACTCTTCTTATTATAGAAGGAGAGCAGCTTTGTTTATGTCATAAACAATAGTCAATAAATGCATATAACAAGTTAATTTTTCACAGCAATCCATACCCAGAGCTTGAAACATGTTATTTTATTCTTTGGTCCAAATTTCTTGAGACAAATAAATCCTTCTGTATAGTAATCATACTAAAATCTTGGAGCAAACAGTGTATGAGAGCTTACAGGCCCAATTGCAGAATGTCACTTAGTGCAGATTGGTGACAGGTTAATTTCATTACAGCACTGCCCACACACCTCTAACCCAACTCTTCCTGTCACTGCTCCAGCCAGGCAGAACCTCTTACTTTCCACAACTTTCCCAAGTATGCTCCCTCTTGCTCTGTCTTAGGATCATTGCACTTACTCTTTCCTCTGCCCCAGATAGCCACATGACTTAAACCCTGACCTCTCTCAAGTGTCTGCCCAAATGTTGTTACCTTATGTCTTCACAAACCATCCTCTATCCTCCTAACCCACTTAATTATTTTCTACATATTGGAATCTTGTGATATTTATTTATTTGATCTTGACTTTCTTCTCTTAATCCTTTATTCGTTGCAGCAACCCCAGTGCCAAAAGTGGTACTCACACAAAGCGAGCACTGATGAATGAATGAATGAATGAATGAACGAATGAATGTCGCCAGAACCAATTCAGGGCTGGGAAAGGGTGGGGTGGCTGCCTAAGGTGTCAGTCTATAAAAGGGGACACAAACATCATTGGAATGGTAATGCAATGGAGAGTATTCATTTTAGAATTCTCATGAGAAATCTTTCCAATGTTTAGGATTACTTTGATGAACCACATGGGGCAGAGGAAGGATGAGCCTCCCCACATGGAGGTATTAGATGAACTACCCCCTATGAAGGATAAATACAATTAGCTATAGGGCTTTTCTTCTACTGAGTAGAGTTCACACCATTGGGTCAAAGCAGAATTGCCTGAGTCTAACTAAGGCCCAAAATAGCCACCAGTGGTTTTCCCTTCCCTCCCTTCCCCATGTCCTGCTCAGCCTCTCTTCTGAATCAGTGTTGCATGAATAGTTAAATAGTGCTGTCGTCAGTCTTCTCTGTGTATCCACATACCTCTCCTCTGTTCAAGGACCTGCAGAGCTTCTCAGTTACGTTTTGGGTCCCATGCAAACTCCCCAGCCTTGGCATGCAACCCCTAGAAGCCAAGTATATTACTTTACATGGCACAAAGGACTTTGCATATAGAATTAAGATTACAGACCTTAAAATAGAGAGTTCAGGAGATTCTTCAGTTGGGCCCAAGATAATCACACAAGTCCTCGAAAGTAGAAGAGAAAAGCAGAAGAATGAGAGAGATATGGCAGAAGAGGGAAGCCTTGGAGTGATTCAAGATGTAACAAAGACTCAAAGTGCCACTTGTTGCCTTTGAAGTTGGGGGAAGGGACCATAAGCAAAGAATGTAGGCAGCCTCTAGAAGCTGAGAACTACCTCCTTCCAACAGCCAGCAAGGAGACAGAAACCTCAGTCGTATAACCACATCGCCAACTCTGCCACAACCTGAATAAGCCTGGAAGTGGATCCCACCCCAGAGCCCAGCTGTACCAACACCTTAACCTTGGCCTTATGAACTTGAAGCAGAGAAACCAGTCGAGCCCACTGGATTTCTGACCTACAGAACCGTAAGATAACTTTGGATTGTTTAAACTGCTAAAGTTGTGGTAATTTGTTATGGCAACAACAGGAAGCTAATTCAAGACCTTTAGCAAACTGAATCCAAGTTGTATACCCAAAACATCACATTGCTCTGAACCATGAATCAATCCACTGCTCCAGTCACCCTGGTCTCCTTTCAGCCCATAAACATGCTCGTTTGTTATTAATCCCACACTCTGTCTGCATTCAAGCTGTTCTCCTGCCACGCCAGCTCAAAGCCAGTCCTCCAAGCCTGAGTCAGACCCACACCCCACCTCTTTCACCTTTTAATCTGGTTGCCCAACAGGACCTTCCACTTAGGGACTTCCAAGTATCACACTACGCTTTATAGAATTATGTAATTTTGTCAAGTGTCTTATCATTTTCTTTCCCAACAAAACTGAGCCTTTCATAAGCTGAAATCGTATCTCCTTTGTGTCTGGCAAGGCACAGAACAATGGATGCACAGTAAACATTTCCTAGAAACTTGCTCACTTCACTTTAAAATACCCGCTTGGAGATTTTTACTTGTAGTGCATTCTCAAATCTGCTAACATGAGAGAATTAGAAAATATTTGTCTTTTTGCAACATAGTTGATTGCAGCTTGTATCACAGATCAGATATGCAGCATCCTAACAGATTTAATCCAATGACAGGAAGCAGTTACTTTCACTTATTTCTATCAGCTGGATGTTCCTTGCCAGGACAGAGTTCTCACCTGATGCTTACTTTTCCACTCCACCCTGATTCCAAGGAATTTAGCTCTAACAGCACGAAAGCCATAATCGTACCATGTGGGGACCTTAGTGAGAGCGGTATTGTGTCTCATCGCCTAAACAACATCTCTGACTCCTATTGTGGTAGATAGACCAGAGAAACAATGACTCCTCCTTTCCTCTCAAGACTTGCTCTATAAATCTCATAAAAGCAATCTGAAAGGCAAGCAAGTTGTAAAATATTTATTATACTATCCCATGCTTAAAAACATGTGTCTGTAAATTTTGTTTACCTCACATATAGCATCATCACAGTCTCAGATGATAACCACCAAGTTCATACCTCCATTCGGTAAGAAAACATGATTTTTTTCATAACAATGCCAACAGCTTTCTTTTCTTTTCTTTTCTTTTCTTTTCTTTTCTTTTCTTTTCTTTTCTTTTCTTTAATGCTAATAGCTTTTATTATAAATTGTGCCCATTTTAACACAGTCATTCAGGGAAGACTTAGAGTTACCTACTATGTGGTTAAAACCTCCCACCCACTGTGTGTGGTTGACTAAGGGATTAAAACTGTTTTGCCTTTCAGGGCGTCTGGGTGGCTCACTTGGTTAAGCATCTGACTCTTGGTTTCGGCTCAAGTCATGATCTATGGTCTGTGGGTTTGTGCCCCACATCAGGCTCCATGCTGACAGCATGAATCCTGCTTGGGATTCTCTCTCTCCCTCTCTCTCTCTCTCTGCCCCTCCTCCACTCATTCTCTCTCTCTCTCTCTCTCTCTCTCAAAATAAATTAACTTTTAAAAAAAATTAAAAAACTGTTTTCCCTTTCATTTTAGCATATGAAGCACTCTTTTATCTGGTTCCTCCCTAACTTTCCAGCTTTGGTTCCCATCATTCTCTGACCCCAGGGTCTCCAACAGCTCTCTGTAGATTCTTACACATGAATATATATCATGACGTCGGGCCTTTGTGGCCTTGTTCATGCTGTCCCTTTTGCCTAAAATTGTTTTATCTCGTAAGCTCCCAGCCTAATTAACCCCAATTCAAACTATAGAATTCAGTTACATGCAACCACCTCCAGGAAGTCTTCCTTACCCCTCCTTTCACTTAGATGTTCCTATATCCCAAAAGACTACAGCTTTCTTGAGGGGAGGAATGGAGTCTTAATCATTTTTTTAGTCTTGGGACCTAAAAAGTACCTGACACATAGTAAGTTCTCAATAAATAAATGACGAATGAAAAAGTTTCAAATACAGTGGTTGTTAACAACTCTTTAAGCAGCTCATAAGAAAGCCAAAACACGGATGCAAATATTAAACATCATAATAAGAATAGGATGGGATAAGTATATTAGCTTCCTAGAGCTGTCATAAAAATTACCACAAATGTGGTGACTTAGAACAGAAATGTATTCTCTCACAGTTCTGGAGACCAGAAGTCCAAAATCGAGGCACTGGCCCACACTCCCTCTCAGGACTCTGGAGTCGAAATTCTTTCCATGACTCTCTCCTGGCTTCTGATGTTTGCTGGCAATCCTTAGTGTTCCTTGACTTGTAGCCATATCACTCCAATCTCCACCCACGTGGTCACATTGTCTTCCCCTCTGAATATGTCTTCTCTGTGCGTTTGTTTTATGAGGATACGTGTGCTTGAATTGAGGGCCTACCAGCATAATCCAGGATAAACTCCTCTCTCAAGGTCCTTAACTTAATCACACCATTTGCCATATAAGGTAATATTTACTCTTTATCATATAGCATAATACCCATAGGTTTCAGGGATTAGGAGGTGGACGTATGTTTTTGGAGCCACCTTCCCATTACAATAGGTGTAAGTTAGTGGGGTATCACCCAAGAAGAGTCATAGAATTTCAGAAGAAAGAGTGCACAACAGGTTGGAGTAATGGCCACATGGCCTTAACACTTCAAAGTGTCAAGGTAATTTTCTGTTCTCACCATGGTTCCTCTAAGGTAGCACAGTGATGCTGATCCCATTAAAGAAGAAACTGAGGAATGGAATGGATAGGTGTGTATTACAGAAAGGTCAAGATCAAAATTTAACTCTCCTCTCCTCAAGTCTTCATTTATTATCTATACTCTCTTACCATCCAAAATGGATTTAAGAGGGATTAAATGACAGACACACCACAGAGCTTCTTGCCATTATTTAAGTGATAGTTTTTAATTTGCCTTTGTTTTATTCCAGCTGAAGTTTTCACGGCATAGATGCTAATGCTATACACTGGACAAAAGGAGTGCAGCCAGGGAGGCTAGGTACTTTCCATCATCAACAAATATCTACTTAGAATCTGCCCTTAGTGAAATATTTTGAGGAATGTTGAAGACGAATTAAGCAGGCATTCAAGCTCAAGGAGCTACCATGTTGTAGAAGACACATGATCAGGTGACAAGTACAGGTAATGTGTAGCCCAGATAGAATGCTGTGGAAGTTTAGAGCAAGAGAGATCACTCCTGGCTGAAGTCAGCAGGGGAGGCTCCATGAAGCAGATGGCATTAGAATAGGGCACTGAAAAGAAAATACTTCACTCAGTAGAAAGGGAGCTGGAGAAGGTCATAAAGTGTGCAAGGGCAACTTAAGCAGAAGGGAGAATATATACAAAAGCATGGAGGCAAAAGACTCTGAAGTGTATTGGGAAACAACAAGAAATTTAGGGTATATGCAGGAGGTAAAACAAGAGGAGATAAAAATGAAAAGAAAATTCGTTATATGTGGTCCTTGACTGTCAAGCAAATGATATGGACTTTATTAAATAGGCAAGGAGCTGTCATTAGAGATATTTTGAATAAGGAAAAGACATAATCAGACATAATCAGAGTTGTTTGGGAAGATTACTCTGGCAGTGGTGTGAAGGATGTGGAAGGAGGGGGAGGCGAGATGCTCAAAGATATTTGCAATACTACAGCCAAGAGCTAAATAAGGGTCTTAATTAGGAAGGCAGCCCTGTGAAAGGAACAGAAGAAGTGAGAGCAATTTCAAAGGAAAACTCAATAGGACATAATGACTTATTGGGAACATGTGATTGGAGATATAGGAGGCATATAGAGCTTGAGACTGAATATAGTCATTCAAAATGGCGATGTCAGTGGAAGAATTTGAAAAGTGAGGAGGAGGAACCAGCTTAACAGCAAAAATTATTAACTTAGTCTACAAGTGTTAAATTTTAAGAACTGGCAGGTCATAAGGCAAAGATGCCAAGCAATGACATGATTGGAATATAAATGCAAAACTCATCTGAACATAACTGAAGTCAGAAATTTATAACACTACAAAGGGAGAAAGAAAATATCCTAAAGCTTAAAGAATGTCCATAATTAATGAATAGTAGAAGAGCAGAAGCTAGCCAAGATGGACAAGACCAAAAAGAAATGGTTCCACCAAAGAAGTAATGAGAGTCCAACTGCGGAAGAGAAAAGAATTCAAGGTAGAAGAGCGTTTCAGAGACCAGTCATGAATATCAAGTACTGAAAATTTCAAAAATGTATTATCAAGGCACAGACATTGCATTTGTGTGTAGGATGTCTTTTGTTCGATGGCTAGCGAGTCCAAATTGCAAGAGAATAAAGACTAATTGGTAATGAATAAAGATTGCAGATAAATTTTTCAAGAAGTTTAAAGATAGGGGCACCTGGGTGGTTCACTCCGTTGAGCATCCCACTGTTCATTTCGGCTCAGGGTGATCTCAGGGTCGTGGGATCCAGCTCCACATCGAGCTCTGTGCTGAGCATGGAGCCTGCTTAAGATTCTCTTTCTCCCTCTGTCCTTCTCCCCCCCCCCCCCCCCCCCTCTCTCTCTCAAAAAAAAAAAAAAAAAAAGAGGAAGAAGAAGGAAGAAAGAAAGAAAGAAAGAAAGAAAGAAAGAAAGAAAAGGAAAAGGAAAAGAAAGAAGTTTAAAGATAAAATACCAGAAACCATTATTAAAGGAAAAAACAAGGTCAAAAGAAAGTTGACATGTTTAGGTGTTTGTGGTTTTTTTTTTTCTTTTTAGAATAAATGCTTATATTCTAATTAATGTTCATCTAGTGCCTACATTGTGCCATTGTGCTACTTGGTGAGCTCTGAAGATACTCAGAGTGTGATTCTTACTCACAAACAGTAAAATTGGATAAAATAGAAATGTAAATGCATTGCTCAACACAGTGTGCTAAGTACTGCAATTATGGTAGGCAGAAGGCAGTGGGGGCCCCAAAGAGGGGCACTAGGCCGGTCTGAGGCAAGGAAAGGTGATGGTGCCCTGGGACCTCCTGGGCAGGTGCTGCCCATTGAGTCTTAAAGGACAAGGACTTAGACTGACATATTTAATAAAGAGCAGGGGAGAGAAGGACTGCCTGTGTTTTCTCCAAAAACGAAGAATCATACAGGAGGGAAAAAAACAGGAGTTGATGAGAAAGACAGAAGGTAAATAATGGCAGCTTAGTTCTGCATGAGGTAGGAAAGGATGAGAGTGAACAGACCAGCAAAGGAATTTGCCTTTGCCGGGAGGAGACAAGAAAAAGGAGGCAGAAACTGATAAAGAAACAGGGCCAAGGAAGGCGGTTAAGGAAAGAGACTGAGGGACCCAGGGGTTCTGCCTCGTTCCTTTTGGGGCAACGCAGGTCAACCACCTGCCAAGAGCAGGGTGGGGCTGGGAAGGGCAGAAAAGTGATGATTACTAGGTTAATAGGCTTTCATTCTTTTTAAATAAAAACATGTATTCAAATTGAAGATGATTTGGGGCTCAGTCTCTTCCTAATGCATCTTGTGTGAGAAGCAATTCAGTGTGAAGGGGCAGGGCTTGCACTCTGGAGCCAGGCTGACTGTGTCTGATGTTTGTCCTGTCTATTCCTCATAGTAGCTATGTGATGCAAGTGGCTTTATAATATAAATACTCTCCCTGTGCCTATGTTTGCTCATCTATAAATGGGACCAGTAATAGTACCTAACTCACAGGTTTATGGTGAGGAATAAAAGAATTAACACCTGTAAAGTGCTGAGAACAGTGCCGGGCACATAATACATACTCAAAAATGTTAGCTCTTACTATTACTAGCTAGACCAGTGCTACCTCCTAGAACTTTCTGAGGTGATGGAAATATCCACTATGCTGTGCAACACAGTAGTCACTAGCCACATCTGGCTATTGAGCACCGGAATTATGGCTTTGGGTTTTTGCTCATTTAAATGCAAAGAGCCGCATGTGGCTCTGCAGAGGAAGGAGCAACCATTTTATTTATTTATTTTTTTATTTATTTTTTTTTTTTTGGAGCAACCATTTTAAACAGGGTTTCATTGGTGCAAAAAAGATGCTGCGTCCTATCCCCTAGGGACCCTGGTCCTGAAATACTGTAGAATAGGCCCAGCCAATTAAAGATACTGTTGTAGCTCCTAAGACTCAGCTTTGTTGGTGCTCATGATCAAAGACAGTACGGAGAAGAGACATGCTCACACCCCCCGTAATTTCAAAGGAGGTTTTAGTATCTGGTAGGATATCTGTTAGATAAACAAGAGGAAAGTGGCATATCTCCAAGTGAATGGAACAGAGGTTCGCCAGCTTCCTGCGTAAGTGGGTCAGTTGAGAGCCATTAAGAAACAACAGCTGGAGTTCTAAGAGAAGCAAGAGCTTCTACCCAGACGCAGTCTTGAGTCCTGTTAATATCTGCTGACAATGGAGTAATTTCACATCAGAGCCACCAAAAGAGCCACTATCACAGTCTGTGCAACAACATGAAACTCGGTCTACACTATTGATAAAACACAAAAGGAGGAGAAAGGTTATCAATGAATAATGCATTTCCTTTTGTGGAAGAAGGAGGGAAAAAAAAACAAATGGATCATTAATGGGCTTAATGCGATTAGGGTCCACAGTAGAGGAGGGGTAGACGAGGGGGTGCAGGGAGCGCCAGCTCCTGCCAGCAAGGCCACCAGCACAAAAGGCTGCTATGGAGTGGGAGCGGAGGGGAGGGGTGAGGCTTGTAGGGGCGTCAGTTTGGAGTCCTGGCTTTCACTTTCCAGTATTTCAGTCTCTTCCTGAATCCAAAATTGGTTGTGTTATCTCTGTGTTTCTAGAACAAAATATCATAGTGGTGAAAACGGCATATTCCTGAGAACTTAGGAAAGGGAATTATCACATTTGAAAAGCTTAATTAAGATGGTAGTGTGAGAGAACACACTGTTACTATTATTGCTTTAAAAAGAATTTTTAGAGCAGGTAAACTTTTTTTTTTTTTTTTTTAATTTTCAACGTTTATTTATTTTTGGGACAGAGAGAGACAGAGCATGAACGGGGGAGGGGCAAAGAGAGAGGGAGACACAGAATCGGAAACAGGCTCCAGGCTCTGAGCCATCAGCCCAGAGCCTGACGCGGGGCTCGAACTCACGGACCGCGAGATCGTGACCTGGCTGAAGTCGGACGCTTAACCGACTGCGCCACCCAGGCGCCCCAGGTAAACTTTTTTAAAATATTATATTTTCCTTTTATTTGTTATATTTTTTAAATATTCCCCATTTCTTTGTGTAAGTCTGAGGTCTTAGCCTATATAATATTCCATGGACTGAGTGAAGTAGGTCCTCTGCCAATAAACTCTCTTGTTTTGTTTGCCTAAAAAAAAAAAAAAAAGTTTTAAAATGGTCATGTGAGGAAGTGAAGAATAAAGCAACTCAAATAAAAAGACAGGAAATCATTAAGTGAAGAAAAACTATTCTTTTCTTTTCAAGTTTATTTATTTTGAGAGAGAGAGAAGAGTGCAAGTGGAGAAAGGGGCAGAGAGAGGGGAGAGAAAGAATTCCAAGCAGGCTCTGCACTATCAGAGCACAGCCCAATGTGAACTTGAACTCACCAACCATGAAATCATGACCTGAGCAGAGATCAGGAGTCAGATGCTTAACCAACTGAGCCACCCAGGTGCCCTGGAGAAAAAGCACTTTTTAGCATTGTGAAGAAAACAGACACAAAAGTTGCAGGCTGTAGCAGCTGACTTTATGCAATAGGGCACTTCCCGGTAGAGTGGCATACCTTGAGCTTTTCAAAGCGAAATGCTTGAAATTTACATTTCACTATTTAGGAAAACATGCTTGAAATTTATAACATTTCACTATTTAGGAAAACTCCGTGTTTAATGGATGTGTACATGAGGAAAAAAAAAACCCTTTCTGGTGTAAATAATCCTACCTGATCAATATCAAATCAAATGCAGGCCTTTCTCTTCCTGTCCTATAGAGTAGTCACAGGAGGCCAACAGACCTGGATGCAAACCAAGCTCCACTTATTTGTATATGTGATCTTGGGTGAGTTGTTTTACCCGATGGGGTGTCAATTTCCTTAGCAGTAAATGGTGATGCTAACACGTACTCATGGAATGTTGTAGAATTGAAAGTAATGGGGCAGCCCATATAAAATACCCAAGAATGACGGGATCCTAGTTGGGGTTGGATAAGCGCTAGCTGCTCTGTCAGGAGGGGGTCAGGGTGTGTGCACTCTCCTGAGAGGAACCAGACTCCACACAAGTTCCGCACAGCTAAGGGCTAACAAACTTGACCCCTATTTAGACACAGAAACCAAGAATCTTGGCTCTAGGGGATTCCTTCTCCCAAGGAAGTACGCGTGTTCTGGTGACTCTCTCAGGCCTTCGGGATAAGCCAGAGGAGACCCTGGTGATCAGGAATAAAGGACAACTGCTACTTCAGACTCCAGATAAAGTCCTAACTCCCAGCAATCCCCCCTGAGACTGTTAGGACTCTTGCTCCCTCCGACCAGTGTCAGCATTGAACTGTGACCAATACTGACTCCATCTGCCATCCCAGCCTCCAGCATTAGGCGACTGCTGCAAGCCTTGAATTCTCAACTGGTCTGGTAAACTTATTGCTCCCATCTAAAGCAAGAATCATTGCCTAGTCCATCAGATTTTAGGTTTCTATTTTCTTTTTTTTTTTATTTTTTTAATGTTTACTCATTTTTGAGAGAGAGACAGACAGACTCAACATGAATGGGGGAGGGGCAGAGAGAGACACACACACACAGAATCTGAAGCAGGCTCCAGACTCCAAACTTTCAGCACAGAGCCCAACGCAGGGCTCAAACTCACAAACCCTGAGATCATGACCTGAGCCAAGTCGGATGCTTAACCGACTGAGCCACCCAGGTGCCCCTTACATTTCCATTTTCAAGTATAATCTTTCCTAACATTGAACAATGTGTGTTCGCACTACAGCAAAAGAAGTAAAAGCATGTTTTAGGGAAGCAAGCTGCTAGCCTTGCCTGAGGCAGGCAGTGGAGTTGGATAGTAATCAAGGCTGGCTATGGGTGGCACAGGGGGTGAGCAGAGGTCAGGAAAAGTTAGACACAGTTTGGGACAAGTAGTTGCCCTGGAGTTAGCCAGGCCAAGCAAGACACAGGTTACAGTCACCTGATGGCAGAGCAGACAGAAACCAGAGCTTAGACACTGACCATCAGGCAGGGAGGGCTCCAGGCAGAGAGAATCCTTTTCTTATTCTAGGTGTTCATTGGAGAAGGTGACCTGGAAGTTTCATCAGCTCAGATTCCTCCCGGAACTCTCTAGAGGGTTCTACAGTCTTTGAATTTGAGGTATAGTCCCTAGGACATTGGAAAACATCCTCTTGTCCCATGAGTCTGTGGTTCCCCTCAATAGGGAAAACAATCTTCTAGCCTTACTAAAGCCTCAAGAAGAACTTTATCTTCATGTATCTCACCATCCTTAGAAATTTTATGAGTAATCAAATTTTCCACCATCTCTCCTCTTCCTGGGGCAGGAACTTAACCTCAGGCTGGAATAGTATTTAGAAAGTGCATGGTGGAAGAATGCTGAAAACCTGGCTTATTGATGCAAAGCAATTGGCAGGATAAACATGAGAATGTTTGGGAAAGATCGAAAGTAGAGCTCTCTTGACCATCTAAGAGTCCTCTCTACAGCAGCCATCAACGTGCATGTGTGGCTGTGACACCATAACACGATGGCGTGTCCTCATTTTAGGATCCAGCCCTAAAACACAAGCACAGTCTCAGTGGTGCAGATCCACGGGAAGAAAGTCCACTGCCCTGACCCTTGAGGATGAAGCCTAGTGTTTCTAAGCATTGCATTAAGGATAGCTCTGTGGTACAACATGATTCACTGTTAGGCCTTGGAATTCTCTTAGAGATTAAAAAACAAACAAACAAACATTTCACGTTATCTAGGGCCTGTATGCCATTTCTATCCAGTGCCTCTGTATTTTTCAGAAGCATCCAAGATAATCATCGCCTCCCCCACAAAATAAATGAACAAGATGCTAAACAGCCTGAGCTGCCTCCCACTTCCCACCTCCCACCTGGAAAATTAATAAGAATTTGAGTTTTATGGTGATCCAACAATGAGTTATATGATCTGGAAGAACACACCCATCTCCCCTTTTCTGAACCCAGGCCTCTCGGGAAATGCATGTAATGTCACAGAGGGCTGATCCTCATCAGGAAGATCTAGAATTTCTAAAACTGTTGAGTTCCTTGTCAGAAAGCCCACATTCCTGTGAAATACAAATAACTATAGAGAAATGCCCTGAACTCAAATTTGTTTCCATTTCAAGGGAACTGGAACAAAGGGTCACTTTGAAATGTAAGAGCAAGATAGGAAAAACAAATAGCAGCCCAGATGTTCTATCCTCCCCCCCTCCCCCAACCCCATGCTAGTAGTGAACGTCTTGCTAGTGCTGACTCCAGGTGAGGTCTGCATTACAATAACGGGAACACACCTGTTAATGCAAACCACCTGTGCTCTAACTCACATGCACTCTGGCCCCAGGTGGGCCTCCATCACAGGAGCACTGGTTCTTCCCCTTTGCTAATAGAGCAGCATCATGAACAGATGTGGTCAGAGTAATATCCAAAAAAGGATTAAAATTGAAGTCTCTGGCCCATTCCAAGGGTGTCCTTGCCTTCCCCCACCCCACCTCTGTACCCTAATAAATTCTCCTTTCCACTTCTTCCAATCCTTATCTTCCCCCCCCCCCCACCCTTGCTTTGCTCTAGGAATTTAAGTGGGACTTGTGGTGAGTGGGGGCCACAGCTCATATTTCAAGGGCTCTGAGCTGGAAAAACACACCAGCTGCTTTCCACCCACTTTTGTCCAACAGAGGCCATCTCTTTCCATCTATATATCTCAATCCCTGTTAATTGCATTTATTACCTGTGATGTACTTCACATGCTACATATAGTAGAATTCCCTAAGAACTATTCCCTTTAATTCATTATTTTACAAAACATTTTTGGAGTTTTTATTATGCCAAATCAATACATTACAATGTTTCTCTCCACATAGGGTTTTGTAAAACATACAGACAAATATGCAAGACCCACTATCTGAATATTACTCATCTCTGGGCTATAAGAACTCAAAACAGCCCCAAGGGCAATCACCAATTCCTTGCGCACAAGCTTACCTGCAAAATCTTTTTGTTTTAGACATGAAACAGGGCAGTCTAGCCAGCCATTATCTCTGAAGTGAATTATGTGCCTTTTACCAAAGCTTGGCTCAATATCCCCCTTCTTACATTTCTTGGCTTTGTTTTGTGTGTGTGTGTGTGTGTGTGTTGTTTTCTTTTGTTCTTGAAAATTATAGACATGGTAATTCACTTGCGATGCACCGAGAATCTTAATCTGGCACCAGTGTTACTGGTAAATTGCTTCCTTTTAGCATGAGAGAGGGCAGCTTGCACTTCCTGCGATGGATCATACAGCCATCTCCCTGCCTGGCCACAGTAATAAGCAGACGCTCACATTTTTAAATATAACAACCGTGGTTTCTTCTCTCAGAATAACAAATGAAAGACACAGCGGCTTATTTTTGAGCCGGAGGAGAGAGAATCCCCACAAACCACCGAAAAAAAGCACCGCAGTTAGCATGGATATTTGGGCAGACTAGGGGAGAAGGAAGTACAGAAAAGAAATCATTTCCTGTTTATTATCTCCCTATCAAATTACAACAGTTCACTAGCAGAAAGCAAGAACCCTGAATTCTAAGCGCTGGGCAGTGAAGGCTGGACAGCACTGTCATCAGGCAGTGTCAGAAGAATATGCCATCATTTGTTGTATAAATTTGTTCTCTTTTTCCTGTTTCTTAGTTTTCTAATAAGAATGGCAGAAGAAGGAGGAGAAGAAGGAGGGGACGAGGGGAGGAGGAGGAGGAGGAGGAGGAGGAGGAGGAGGAGGGGGAAGAAGAAGAAGAAGAAGAAGAAGAAGAAGAAGAAGAAGAAGAAGAAGAAAGATGCCTCCAGTTAAGCAACTTCTTCAGGGTCACTTAATGTTCTCATTCAGGGGGCTTGGCTGTTGCAATGTTTCCTCCACAACTGCAAATTGGATTATAACAGCCAGCCCTGGAAGGTGGGACTCCCCTTATTCTGCACGTATTTGCCACGTGGCATTACCCAAGAAAATGAGCATAGTGTCTCTCTCATTTAAGTTTTTTAATGTGAATTTATTTTTGAGAGAGAAAGTGTGAGTGGGGGAAGGGCAGAGAAAGAGAGGGACAGAGGCTCTGAAAGCGGGCCCTGTGGTGACAGCCGCGAGCCTGATGTGGGGCCGGAATTCACAAACCCGGGAGATCCTGACCTGAGCCGGCCGGTCGGACGTTCGACCCACAGAGCCACCCAGGTGCCCCAATGTCTCTCTCATTTAGAGCAAATTTCCTGAGACCAGTGAAGGACAAGCTTCCTGTTACTGAGGGCCCCTCCAACTTTTGAGTTAAAGATACTAACAGCTATGCAAATGCAAAAGAAAATGGGGGGTTTTTTTGGCATCTTCTGCCTAATGTCAGGACGTCTGTAACATCCGTGCCTGGGAAGCCATCGCCAGCGTGTACTGCCTTTTTAGCAAGGCGACGAGACTTTCGGACAGGAAGGTGCTGTGCAACAGGCAAAGGCAACACATTTCTTATGACATCGGAGCTTTTTGCAAGCGGCTAGTATTTCATATTGTGTGAGAGATATACCTTCAACTCCTTCTGCTTGTCACTTTTGATGTTTTGATTCTAGCTACCAAATCAGCAATTAGGCCATTGAAGAACAGGACCTGCTCTTGCTGTGGTCCCCCTTCATTTTCGCTCGCCTGTTCTCAACATTACGAACTCTAGGTTGCCAGAGAGAAAACTGCTGGGGTTTCCTCTAAGCTGGACAACGACCTCACGTGCAGTCACTGCCTCCTCCTCACGTACAGTGTTCATTGCTCACGTACGATGTTTATTGCTGCCCTGCTCGCACTCCTCAGCCTGCCTCTGCCTTACTCTGAAAACTGGTCAGAATCTTCGCATTTCCAAGAGAAATGCCCCCTCTCGTGGTCACTACTGAATACTGCAGTTCTCGCTTCCCGCCGGAGCGCTGTGAACTAACCTAGGAACACCAGTGCGCCCAGAGTCGGAAAAAAAAGCTTTAAGCTTTTGCTGTGAGAGCTAAATCCTCTATAACTGCAGCCAGCTTTCAGATGTAGATTAAACCATATGAATTGTTGACAGTCAACTACTTTTGACCTGTAAAAGTGACAGTTTCATACAGTTCAAAGTCATATGTAAAGATAAGCCAGGCAGGGAAACTTTTACCAGCTCCTATGGTTTTAGCTGAGCCCTATGAATACGAGCCAACGATGGAAATCCTTCTATTCTAGTAACTACAGTGAGGAGCTTTAAACACAACAAATAAATAGTTTTCAAGCCCCAAATGCTATGTACTTTGCAAGCCCTGAACTTAACCTTCTGTTTCTTGTCAATTGGAAGTTGATTATAAAGAGCAGGCATAGAAAGTTGGACTTTCCTAGATCAGTCATTTATTTGTTATGGAGCATTTGCCAAATAAGTGACAAAGTTACCTCTAGCCCAGCACAAGTAGCTGGTACTCTGAACAGGCTTCTTTATCTTAGGCAAAGCAAACAGAGTAATGCTAAATAGGGCGTCAGGGTTCTCTCATAGATGTGATTATTTTTGTAAGTGCGACATTTATTTGTTTTTAATATGAGAAATTAAATAATGCGTGATAAATTATGTTAAGCAATCTTTTCCAATAATGGCAATTCATCATGCTAACAAAATTTTTAAATAAAACGTTATGTTTAATTATTCAATATTAAAAAACATTGATGTCATATGGGGAATAAGCCTCTGTCACCTCATATTGGAGACTTTTTATAATAAATAAAGAGGTCCCAGAAATCAATGAGAAAAAAAATCAACAACTCAGTATGGCAAAGAATGTGATCAGACAATTTACACATTTTTTTTAAAAATGTGTTATACACATGAAACTAAAAGGCAACCAACGGAATGGGAAAAGATATTTGCAAATGACATATCGGACAAAGGGCTAGTATCCAAAATCTATAAAGAGCTCACCAAACTCCACACCCGAAAAACAAAAACCCAGTAAAGACATGGGCAGAAAACATGAATAAACACTTCTCTAAAGAAGACATCCGGATGGCCAACAGGCACATGAAAAGATGCTCAACGTTGCTCCTCATCAGGGAAATACAAATCAAAACCACACTCAGATATCACCTCACGCCAGTCAGAGTGGCCAAAATGAACAAATCAGGAGACTATAGATGCTGGAGAGGATGTGGAGAAACGGGAACCCTCTTGCACTGTTGGTGGGAATGCAAACTGGTGCAGCCACTCTGGAAAACAGTGTGGAGGTTCCTCAGAAAATTAAAAATAGACCTACCCTATGACCCAGCAATAGCACTGCTAGGAATTGACCCAAGGGATACAGGAGTGCTGATGCATCGGGGCACTTGTACCCCAATGTTTATAGCAGCACTCTCAACAATAGCCAAATTATGGAAAGAGCCTAAATGTCCATCAACTGATGAATGGATAAAGAAATTGTGGTTTAGATACACAATGAAGTACTACATGGCAATGAGAAAGAACGAAATATGGCCCTTTGTAGCAACGTGGATGGAACTGGAGAGTGTGATGCTAAGTGAAATAAGCCATACAGAGAAAGACAGATACCATATGTTTTCACTCTTATGTGGATCCTGAGAAACTTAACAGAAACCCATGGGGGAGGGGAAGGAAAAAAAAAACAAAAAAGAGGTTAGAGTGGGAGAGAGCCAAAGCATAAGAGACTCTTAAAAACTGAGAACAAACTGAGGGTTGATAGGGGGTGGGAGGGAGGGGAGGGTGGGTGATGGGTATTGAGGAGGGCACCTTTTGGGATGAGCACTGGGTGTTGTATGGAAACCAATTTGACAATAAATTTCATATATTGAAAAAAATAAATAAATAAAATGTGTTACACACATGTAAAGAATCTCAATGTCACTCAAAGCAATGAAAATTAAACCTACATCACGATATCAGTTTCACCTCTCAGATTGTCAAAAGCTAAAAACTTTGTTAACATACTCTAGACAAGGTTGTGAAGAAACTGGCACTCTTATAACATTTCTGATATAAGTATAAATTGGGGCACTCTTTCTAGAAAGGACAATTTAGCAAAAACTATCAACATCACAAATATATATACCCCAGGCTGTGGCAAATTTTGTGTCTGGTAATATAGCCTACAGATATGCTTTCACACGTATAACACAATGTACATAAAAGGTTATTAATTGCAGAAGTACTTATGATCGTACAAAATTACAAACAACCAGAAGTCAACTAAGAAGAATAGTTATATCGCTAGTCATTAGGCAAATACAAATCAACACCACAGACACTACCTCACACTTGTTACAATGGCTATTATCAAAAAGACAAGAAGTAAATGTTGGTGGAGATGTGGAGCAAAGGGAACTCTTGTGCACCACTGGTGGGAATGTAAATTGGTGCAGCCACTATGGAAAACAATATGGAAACTCACCCACAAATTAAAAATACAAGTAACATATGATCCAGCAATTCCACTTCCGGGTATTTATTGGAAGAAAACAACAATACTACCTTGAAAATACATCTGTACCACCACGTTCATTGCAGCATTATTTACAATAGCCAAGATATGGGAACAATCTAAGGGCCCAATGATGGTAAGTGGATAAAGAAGATACAATATTATATATTATATATAATACATATCTTAAAAACTCAAAAAAGAGTACAGTTAAACAAACAAAAATATATTCATATAATGAAATACTATGCAGCTGTTAAAAAAGTTGGAAGCTCTCTATATACCAATATAAAACAATATCCAAGATAAAAGGGGTGCAGAAGTGTGCATAATATGCCATTTTATTGTTACAGAAAATATTTTTTTATTTTTGCTTTATAAATATAAAGAAACTCGAGAGAATACACAAAAAAGTAATAACATTGGATAATGGAAAAGGCAGATTATGGAAAGAAAACATTTACTTGTATTCATATGGGGGTAGTGCATATGAAATTATCACATATACAAAAATTAAGTGGAATAGAATCATTTATGTCAATAGGGTAGGGGGAAAAATCCCTTCTTTTATCTTCAACAAATTTAATAAATTGTATGTTGATGTGTGGGAAGAGTGTAAGTAAAACTGTTTAAGGGGCGCGTATACTTCCTTCCTGCTGACAGACCCTTTGTCTGATCCCAAACAAGCTAAGGTGCCGCTTCTCCGTACATGAACAGGAACAGAATTTGAGACCCCGATTTGAGCCCCTGACCCCAAGATAAGAGTTCTGCTGAGGGCCAACTTTTTCTCTAAGACCTCCAACCACTTTTAGCATAAGCAGATGTCCAACAACAGGCAAATGAGTCAGTGTCACTCATTTCCATATGAAATGAGCTTAATACTTAAATTATTTAAGTTATTTTAAATAACATTCTCAGTCTTTCAGAGCCCTTTTCCTCCTGCTGCTGCCAGTACTCACACATTAATTCACAATCATGAGCCCTACTACCTGTTAGGTGCTATTCTAAGAGCGCCCAAGTAGACAGCTCATGAAGTACCCCAAAAACACAGGAGCTTGAATGATGTACCATCTAGGGTCAAGATTTAACCCCAGGACCAGTTCACTCTTTCTTGTTGACCTTCATGAAGTTGGAATTTGTTATTTATGGCTTAAGAGTGAGATCACATACATACCCCTACCTACAAACCCAGAGAGAAATCAAGTTAAAGAGGACCTTATAAGGAGATTGCTGAACTCGGCAATGTGATGAATGGTTCTTGTGCCTTTTTCCCCCTGAAAACAGTGTAATTTTTTAAATGTAAACACATACATATACAGCACTAACTAGCTATGGGACTGGGCAGGATTTTCACTCTCTGATTTTCCTAATCTGTCCCCTAAAAAACGGAGTTAGAGCCATGTGTCTTAAACTTTTTTTCATTATCACCCCCCCCCAAGGAGCCTTTTTAGATCCTTCTTCCCTATCAAGGGGTACCATAAAATGTTACAATTAAACACACTGCATATGTTGTATGTAACTGTATGTATATCTTTATACATAAAGAGTACTTTTTTTTTTTTTTTTTCCTCCCTGTGATGGTTAATTTTATGTGTCAACTTGACTGGGCTAAGGAATGCCCAGATAGCTGGTAAAATGTTATTTTGTGGTATCTCTGTGAGGCTGTTTCTGGAAGAGATTAGCATGGGAATATGCAGACTAAGTAAAGAAGATTGTCCTCACCAGTACGGGTGGGCATCATCCAACTTGCTGAGGACCTAACTAGGGGGAAAAAACAAAGTGTGAATGTGTTCTTTACTTGAGCTGAGACATCCATTTTCTCCTGCCTCATACATCAGATCAGCCTCCATGGTTCTCAAAACTTCAAAATCAGACTGAATTGCACCACTAACTTTCCTGTTTATCCCACTTACAAACAGGCGATTTTAACACTACTTGACCTTCATAACCATGTGAGCCAATTTTTATATCTCTTTTTATAGTATCTATTTATCTATCCATCCATCCATCCTATTTGGATCTCTTTCTTTGGGGAACACTGACTAATACAACCGCCAAGAATCAAATTTGTGCCTCCACTGAGAATAAATGAATTATATCCCCAAGGAGAATCCACAAGTTTCCTCCTAGTTTTAAAACTGAGGGAGTGGAGCATGCTGTAGAAATGCATATACCTAAGCACTAGATGGGTTTGAGTCCAATTCTGACACCACTACTTGCTTATCATAGGACACTGAATAAGTTATTTTCACTTACACCCATGTGTAAAACAGGTGTAATGACACCTGGTATGGGGCAACTGAGGCAACTAACATCAACTAAGGCAAAGTGGGTGAAGCCTTTGGCACTGCACCTGGCACGCTGTAAGCAATCAATCATTGGCACCTTTTCATGTGCCTGATTTAAAACAAATCTAAACCTTACCTCTATATCTAAAAAATAAAACACTGGGGCGCCTGGGTGGCGCAGTCGGTTGAGCGTCCGACTTCAGCCAGGTCACGATCTCGCGCGCGGTCCGTGAGTTCGAGCCCCGCGTCAGGCTCTGGGCTGATGGCTCAGAGCCTGGAGCCTGTTTCCGATTCTGTGTCTCCCTCTCTCTCTCTGCCCCTCCCCCGTTCGTGCTCTGTCTCTCTCTGTCCCAAAAATAAATAAAAACGTTGAAAAAAAATTTTTAATAAAAAAATAAAAAATTTAAAAAAAAATAAATAAATAAAACACTGATGACAGTAACATGCGCAGTAATCGTAAATGATGATTTGATGACCTTTCATTTGTGCTGGCACTGTAGCCTACCCAAAATGCTGACTTCAAAATTCTACCCAACTTCAAGGCCACCATCACATGTCACCTGAAACCTTCCCCAGTTGCACCAAATGTAAATCTTCCCATTCTCTCAAGTCCCATACTATACTTGTTTATAACACCATTGGCTCTCAACCACAGTCTCCTTTATGATTTATATAGATTTTTTTAAATGTTTATTTTTGAGACAGAGAGAGACAGAGCATGAACGGGGGAGGGTCAGAGAGAGAGGGAGACACAGAATCCGGAGCACGGAGCCCAATGCGGGGCTCGAACCCAGGGACCGCGAGATCATGACCTGAGCCGAAGTCAGACGCCCAACAGACTGAGCCACCCAGGCACCCCTGATTTATATAGATTTTTAAGTGCCTTAAGGACAGGAAGTCTGTTCCATTCGTCTGTGCGACACACACACATACACACAAACTCAACATAATTTTCAGTAAACTGTTATTTGATAAACAAACTAATGCTGTACATTTGGATCCCAGAGATTAAAAGTAACACGAGTACTTAAAAGTAAAAAGAAATAGGTATCTCAATATCTGTGTTCAACACAATGACCTAGACAAGTAACTAAAATATAGATAGACTTGAGTTTGTTTTTGTCATTATTTATTCCTAAAATCCTAAACATGAATCCCAAGTAATAGCTCATCTTTTCATATTGTAGAGATTGGTGAAAAATCCTTCTGGAAATAGTCCATTTGTGAGGCATATACATTTTTTTAAAAGAGGCTCCTGCAAGAGGGTTAGGCTGCTTTCTAATATGTGTCAAATTTGAATTCTATTAAAAGTGTACCGAGTATCTGAGTAACAGTCGGAACAGTGTTTTGATCCCCATTCTATCACTATTACTGATGATCGCTCTTTGTGGCCTCCTGCCTGGGCTAGGGGAGATTCTGTGATAAAAGAAACACATACGTCAAATGTAGTAGCAGAAAGCTAAGTGGAGCCAGAAAGAGAGAGTGACTATGTGAAGCATTTGTTTTTTAGACCCTATGATGTTTTAAGCATATACCTAATGCTTTTTACACATGCTGAATAACCAGGCTAATTAAAAAGCCCATACAGCTCTTGTTAAAATCTGTTCAAATTTTTTGGAGCACCTGTTATAACAGAATGCCCACAGACTTGATAGTTTAGAGCCAAGACACCTGCTACCTTATGTCTCACAGTATGTTCAGTTTTATACTGTTAGCAAAAAAATAAACACTTTTTGACATTTAGCAATCTTATACAAGTGATATGAAATAATCAGGAAAGAATGATAGTTTAACCCTTCTTGTGCTGCTCTGGGCAACCACACCCTTCTTATTTGGAAGTGGATTTTGATTATTTTCCTGAGAAATTACTTATGATTTCTTTAATCAACCTTAATCATGCAAGGTTTTCTAAAGAGTCTGGGTACCTTCTTGGAAGTATGAAGCAGGGAATTTTCTAGTTAAAAGTTCTGTAAGGCCCTTAAAGAAACACATTACTGTTTTGACTTTATCAACTGTTTATGAAATTTTTAACAGCTTTGATATTATTATTCCTGATGAAAGTTTTACAAGAACATCTATTTGAAAATGCATTTACTTTTAAGGAGAAAATCCTATAAAAATTCTCCACAGCTAAGGAATTTTCATAGTCCAGGCATGTACATAGGAACATTTAAATACTTCTTAGATTCAATCTTATGGTTGGTAAACAAATCTTATAAAGATAATGTGAGAGTGGTTTTCAAGATACATAATTTATAAATAGCTGCCATTTTATCTATAGTATTTAAGTACCTTGAGGTGGAACGTGTCTTATTTGACCACAAGTCCAGAGTTGGTTAAAAAAAAAATTAATTTTATGCTGTAACCAGTTTAAAATTTAATTCATGTTAATGACATTTCTATTAAGAAAATCTGCCTTTGATCTAGCGATCCCACTTCTAGAATTATGTCCTACAGTAAAGTCACACACATATACAAAGACTTACGTACAAGAATGTCATTTTCAGTATTGTTCATAGAGCTAAAGATATGAAACAACATAAATGTCCATTTATAGAGAACCAGGTAAATAAATTATGACAAACCAATACAAAAGAATATTATGAAGTCGTTAAGTGAATAAAGCAGGTATGTGTATAGTATTATGAAGTTATCACTAAGATATCATGTTAAGCAAAAAAGATGTAAAAGCAAATTAGTAAGCACACACACCATTTGAAAATTTATAGCAATACAGAATATCTTTGGAAGGAAACACAATAAAGGGACAATACTGGTTAACTCTGGGGGAGGGAGAAATGCAAGGGTAAGAATACAGGGGTCGGAGGAACACTTACGGTTCATTAAAAAACACTTTTGTGGGGGCGTCTGGGTGGCTCAGTCAGTTAAGTGTTCAATTTCGGCTTGGGTCATGATCTCACAGTTCCTGACTTTGAGCCCCACATCCGTGCTGACAGCTAGAGCCTGGAGCTGCTTCGGATTCTGTGTCTCCCCCCACCCCCCAACCCCGTTGGGGGTTCTGTGTCTCTCTACCCCTCCCCCACTCGTGCTCTGTCTCGCTCTCTCAAAAATAAACATTAAAAAAAAAACTTTAAACGCTTTTATAGCTTCAGCTATTTGTATTGCATATACATCTTACCAATTCAAAATATTTTCAGTTGCAAATTAAAATAATCCATTAAATTTGGGAGAAAAAAATGTGATGCACTATGGGCATACTTTAATGTAACATAATATCCTAAAGTACTCGTAAGTTTCCAGACTGTTACTTAGCTAACTCCAAATCAGTATTTAACAATATAAATCACAATTTAATGTCTAATTATGATGGCGAAAACAGCTTTTGAATGTTGAATGTGTATAGCTGTATTCAAATACAAGCTGTTTTGACTTTTAACCAACATACCAGAACTAGGAGTGATTTTGTTGCATAATTAGAAAGCAACCTAGAATACACTTTTCTAAGATGTTTTTAAAGATAATGAGAAGCATTTTTAAATGTTTAAGAGAAAAGATGTTTTAGCTTCTGGACACCTATCAGAAGAGAAAAGTAGGATTCTATCTCTATTGGGCATCATAGTTCACCATGAACCTTGTCATTTGGGGCCGAATGCATCCCCAAACTGGGATTCCTGAGACCTATTTCCTCATATGGACAAGAATAGGTACCACGACTGTTCCAGGGCTTACAACTACCAAGCCGTACATGGTGTTCATCCCTATAAATCCCCACACAAGTGATCAGGATCCACTCTGGACAATATAGTGAAGCAGATGACTTACCTTCAGACATTCTTTCTCATTCATGGAGAGGGCTTTTAGTCTTTCAAAAACAGCTTTTCCACCCTCAAGAGCCCAGCAGCAACCAGCTCTCCAAAACCATCAGATAAACACACTAAAATTACAGTATACTTAATGTTTATTTGCATTTTAAAAGAAAGTACAAAATTATTTGGAATTGGCTCAAGTAGTAAGTTCTGGTGAAGGGGTGGCAGGCTTTAGTGGAACAGATTGAGGAGGATGAATGAAGGTGGATAGCCTGAGACCAACACTCACACCCATTGGCCTTCTTGGCCAATGCTTGATTGGCTGTAAGGGTTCACATTACCACCTCATGCAAGTAGCAATGCCACACTGGTCATTAGTAATGCTCACCAAACATTCCTGATAAGCTTCTTTCTGGCCCAAGGTGGGATTCTATTTCCTGGCTCCTTTGATAGGCGGCACCATGTAACCATTCCTGACTATTGTGATATGAGAAGAGGTGAGGTGTGACACTTTGGGCCAATGTGAGACTCTGCAGAGCTAAGTTGCCCTCTGCCATGGAGGTCAGCAACCCTCCAAATAACAGAAGCTCAGTCACCTAGGTCCTGGAGAAGGAAACAAACTTATGTGAGCAAGAAATAAACCCTTGTTATTTTAAGCCACTAATTGGAGTTATTTGTTATCACAATATACTCCAGCCTCTCCTTACTGATACATATGGGAGACACTGCAACCAGACCTAACTGACTCAGAATAATAGTCTTTAGGTTTGCTAGGTAGTAATTATGCTGAGTTATCAAATGATAAGTTTGATTTTTTTCTTCCCTTTAATTTTATTAAACACTTTTTACTCACTCACTAAGGTCCTTTTCCAAACACAAATTTTGACTACATCCCTGGAAAGTTAGAATTACTCAATTTGGAAACTGAGGAAATGAAACACAGTGTTTCTTTCCCTCTCTCTCACTCTCCCTCTCTCTCCTTCCCTCCCATAGTTTGATGAGGAATTCTCCTTGAAAGAAAAAGAAAAGAAAAGAAAGAAAAGTGGATAGCCTAGGAATATATTTTTATTAAAGTGCTGTGTAAAAAAATGGCCTATTCATGGGGAAAGTTGGCATAATTTCAGGGCACTCTAAATTCTTTAGTTTGCCAGATTGCCCCAGTGGAGGAGAAGAGGTCACACAGCCCTGGAATAAATTATTACAGGCAGAGAAAGTCTTGGAAAAAGCAGAACTCTAGGCGCCTGGATGGCTCAGTTGGTTAAGCATCCGACTCTTGGTTTTGGCTCAGGTCATGATCTCACAGTTATATAAGTTCGAGCCCCACAGGCTCTGTGCTGACAGCACGAAGCCTGCTTGGGATTCTCTTTCTCCCTCTCTCTGCCCCTCCCCAACTCACACTGACTCTGTGTCTCTCAAGATAAATAAATAAACTTAAGAAAAAAAAAAAAAGAACTCAAATCTAAGATCAGCATCCCACATCTGTATAGATAGCACTTTACAATCTGAAAAGTCTTTTCTTCTATATGACCTTTCTCAGGCTTTCTTCATCTTGCACGTGTCTTCTCTTTGTATGTGTATGTCCACCCAACAACACTGAATTTTCTAGGACATGTTCTCTTAATTCTGCATTATTGTCATGGAAATTGAAGCTCAGCGAGCCTACCTAAGTGATTAACTTGTCCAAGATCTCAGAGTCAAGATTCAAAATCAGATTTTCTGAGTCCAAGGAATTCTCTCACTGCTCTACTCTGCTTGCAGAAAGAGGGAAAATGGAAAGAAAAAGCCCAGAGAAATCTCAGCCTATGGTCAGGGAAAGCTTCCTGGAAGAAGTGATACCTGTGCACATGCCTGTCACTGTACTGCCAGGTGTTGGTTTTCCCACTAATTAGTGATTATCTTCAGTGTGGAGCTTAATGTTTGTTAAATGAATAAACAAATGTATTGAATAAGTAAAGATGTTATTTTTAGATGTACAATGAACTTTTATTCTTAAGAGAATGCACATTTAATTCCTGAAATCATAATCCTAAACCATGACCCCCAAGCTTACTCCCAACAATCATAGTACCCATTTTGGGAGCCCACGCACCACAGCATGGTGTCAGTTATAACGTGCTGTCAGTTATTTTAGAGTAGAGAGCAAGCTAACAAGCAGTTAGCTAAAATATGTTCTCTTCTACCTTAACAAATACATCTTCATAACAATCAAAAATGCTTAAAGTATATGTCAAGCTATGACTTTTTATAACACATTTGGAAAATACCAGGAACAATGGAATTTAACTTTTATCATGTGTGCTGTTGGTAGGTCTGTGATGTTTGGGTGAGAAATAAAATGAAAATATGTATAATTCATAAATTATCATGTATGTGTTCTATAAAATATTTCTCACTTGTTTTAATTTCAGTAGAATCACTAATACTGTCGTTATAATCAAGGTTTTCACATTATTTATGCTTTATTGACAGTAATGCCAAATGAGATCATCTGTCCTGAGTCACTTGTTTTGAAGCAGATTTCTGTTTGTTCCTGTCTGAAGAAACTTTACTCTGCTGAGGTAATCACAACAGGAATTTTCAAATTACCAATGCAATAAATAATGAATAATATATACTTATCTTGCTCAAACATTGCGATGGAGTCACCTAAGATAAATTACTGTTATAAAAAATGTTACAAAATGTTCTGACTTTTACTGCATGCATAGTTAGCACGTATATTACAAATTTTATTTTCTCCCAAAGCACTACATAGATCCATTCAGTAATGTGAAGAATCCATATTCTTTACATGCTTCATGAATTTTAAGTTTATACCTACATATATACAAATTTGCATAATATAAATTATTTAAATATATAAATATTGCAGAATTTCTGCAGCCTAGTGCAACTTTTTCAAATACTGCTAATTTATGAGCACTTCTGGAACCATAAACTGGAACAAGAATGAAGCAAGAAAATAGACATTTGGCACTACTGAGATACCTCATCATTTAAGAATCCATTTTGGGGCACCTGGATGGCTCAGTCAGTTAAGCATCCGGCTTCGGCTCAGATCATGATCTCACAGTTCGTGGGGTGAAGCCCCGCATCAGGCTCTGTGCTGACAGCTCAGAACCTGGAGCCTGCTTCGGATTCTGTGTCTCCCTTTCTCTCTGCTCCTCCCCCACCTGTGCTCTGTCTCTCTCTCTTTCTCTCTCTCTCTGTCTCTCAAAAATAAATAAACATAAAAAAAAAAAAGAATGAGTCAGCAAGTGATAGCGGCACCCATGTGTTCCTTGATGACTTTATTTTATGTGTAAAACATGGGACCCTCAAAGTGTGGGGCCTGGTCAGAGGCCCCTTTCGCCTGGGCTAAGAGATGTATTGCCAAAGATCCATTGCAGTGATGCTGAGGGACAGTCCAAAGGGGTTTAACCTACTTCTGGAAATTCTTCAGAAGATATTTTGCCAGACCCCTTTCACTTTAGCTCATCATCGATTGTTCATGGTTAAAGATACGTAAGGAAAGTAAAATAGTACTAGTAATCTTTAGCACTTATATTCTCAAGCATAGATACAAGCATTCTACATACATTATCATACAACCAACGAGGTAAATAATCTCACGGTTCCCCCTCTTATAAGTGAGAAAATTGAGACACACAAAGGCTAAGTAATCAGCTTCAGATCACAAAACTGGTAAGGTGGAGCTGGTACTTAGAATAAGAAAGAGTCTTCACTCATAGAACAAAAGTTAGTCATAATCCTTTTATTCCATGACTTCCTCCCTCTTCAGTTCTTAATTTGTATTTGCTTCTTAATTGCTTAAAACAATTTTTCAAAAAGTACGCGGGGGAGGAGGATGTGGAGAGGGTTCAGCTCGCTTAAGTTGAAATCCTAGCTCTATGACCTACCAACCGCATGGCCTTGGAAGTCACACTTGCAAAGCAGAGATGGTCAGAGTACAGACCTCACAGGGTTAGTATAAGGAATAAATGACTTATTAATGTAAATTGCTCATGATAGTAAGTGCCATGCAAATATTTGCTTTTGTTGGTGGTGTTGTTACGTATGGTCCATTTTCTGAGCTCTCCAATAAAGATACAAATAGTACCTTCCTCAGAAGTTTGTTGAGTATTAGATGAGTTGAAACATGGGCATGTGAAACAATGCCCCACACAGAGAAAATGCTGTTTGTTTATTATATCATCATCACTGTTTGTTCTTTTTTTTTTTTAAGATTTTATTTTTAAATAATCTATATACCCAACGTGAGGGGCTCGAACTCACAGCCCTGAGATCAAGAGTCGCAGGCTCTACCAACTGAGCCAGCAAGGGGCCCCTGTTATTATGATTCTTACGCGTGATGTATTTTCTGAGCCTCCTAACACATGAGAAAAATCTCATTTCTTTCACTCATGAATGAAAATTCAGCTCAATGTAAGTGGTCGGGTCACTGGACATCTGTGCCTGGGAATTTTGCCTACCAGTGGCGCCCATCTCCGCCTTTTCCTTCCCCAGCACCCTGAGGCACCAGGGGAACTCCCAGCAGTGCCTGGAGCTATGGGGATGTTTTGAGACTACCTAAGTGATGAGCAGAAAGAACACTTGAGGGGAGTGAGAGGGTAAAGCGAAAAAGAATGAAGAAAGATAAAAACAGCAAAGCCCTGGAGGAAAGAATTCCAAGCAGCCATTAAAGGATTAACTGTAGGAAGGCAGATGAGCACATCCTCATCTGCAGTGTGACAGATCTGAGAAAGCCGTGAGGGTTGGGAATACCGAGAAGTTTGCAAGTTTGTTGCTGGAATGTGGGGAAACTTCTCTCTGGTGACCTCACTTTTCCCTACAAAAATAGGAAGTGAGAGTCACCTGCCAGGAGTGAGGATGCAGAAGTAGTGAGGTCTGGGTTTTGAAAAAGAGAAGAGAGGAAGTTTGAGATGGTAGTTGTGGAGAAGGGGACATGACGGGCAGTGCTGAGGGCCTATATAACTTTACTCTGGCCCTGCAGCTGTGGTGTGGTTGCCTGGTTTCCTTCAGCCATGCTCAGAAATGCTGCCTGGGCACAGGGAAGACAGACAGCCCGGGCAGGGCTTTTGCAAAGCTGTTGCATCGGAAAGAAAATAGAAGTTTCAAGATATTGACAAGATGTAGGATGAACTGATAAATCATAGCAGCTAGATTAAGTTGAGAAGGAAGAAGACAAAAGAATTGGAAGAGAGGAAGTGGGGTTTGTCTCAGGAAAAATGAGATTAAGAGCAAAGAGGTTGGGAGTAGACTAGTGTGAAGGTTGCGAGGCAGTATAACTACGGTCAGTACAGATTTGAATGTATTTGAAAAGTCAGCAGGTCTGGATTATGACAACTTCAGGGCAACCCCCAGGGAGGCAAGAAGGAGGATTGGAGGGAAATGAAAGTGAAGGTCCCTAGAGATGAGAAATAAAGAACCTGAGAGTCCAGGCAATTGGATGGTGTGCAAGTTACTAAGGTTGCCATAAGAAAGCACTACAGACTGGGTAGCTTAAACGACAGAAATTCATTTCCTCATCATTTTGGAGGCTAGAAATGTGAGATCAAGTGTCATTAGGGTTGATTTCTTCTGAGGCGTCTCTCCTCAACCCATACCTGGCAGGCTTCTTCCTGTGCCTTCACATGGTCTTTCTTCTGTGTCTAGATCCTACTGTCTTCTTGGAAGCATACCAGTCATATTGGACTAGGGCCCATCTCAATCATCTTATTTTACAGTCATATTGTGAGACTTGAGGTTTAGACTTCAGCATAAGAATTTTGGGAAGACACAGTTCAGCCCATGACTGATGGGTCACCCACAAAGAGGCTGAAGACACTCAGAATGATGGTAGAAAGCAAGATAGAGATGAAGAGGATGAATGAGACATTAAACTCTTTAGTGATTGAAGGACTAACTAATCAGTTTTCTGCCCTTTCATGGAGGCTAGTCTGCTTGCATATTAGGATTTGAAACCCATTTTCTTTGTGCAGTATTTTTTTTCATAGACATATAACCCATTTTAGTTTTTTGCCACAGTCTCGGTTTTTGTCTTTTACCAAAAGACAGGATGTATGGCTGGCACAATCCCGTCCTCTTGGGCATTGGTGTGATCCTCTCACTGACTGTGCAGCAGGAGACCTGGTTGATGTGCAGAGTTCCTGGCCATGCCCTATATCTGACAGACACCCATCTTGTGTAACAGTGCAAGACTGAAGGCGAAGCCACTCTCATCCCCTGGCTCGATTCTCCAATACTCTGAAGGGCATGAAATAAAGCTGACTCTACAACACACACACTACTAGAACTGTTAGAACTTTCTCATCTTCTACTCTTCTTTGTCATAATAAAAGTAATATCCACCTTTTATTGTACCCATTGTACCCAGGTCTGTGAACTGAGCTGTATATTTATTATCTCATTTAATACTTATAGCAATCCCAGGAGCACCTGGGTGGCTCAGTCAGTTGGGTGTCTAACTCGTGACTTCAGCTCAGATTGGGATCTCACAATTCATGCGATGGAGCCCCATCATTACTCACTAGTAATGAGCCCCACTGTCTCTCTCTCAAAAAAAAAAAAAAAAAATACATACACATTAAAAAAATTATAGCAAGCCCAGATGAGGAAATGGAGAAAAGAGATGTTAAATAATCTACCCAGAGTCACCCTGCCAGTAAGTGGCAAGTCTGTCTGGCTCTTAAGTACTCAACTCAACTACAAAACTTTATTTGTGAGGACCAAATGTGCCCAGATGCAATGTCATTCCACCAATCTCATTTCTTTCGAGATGTTTATGAATTGATTCCTGCCAGAATGTTTATGAAAAGTGAGAATAAAGGAAAACAGTATGTCTCAAAAGGTACTTCCTATGCTGTCCTTTTTTTTCCCCCCAAGGGGTCAATTTACCAGGGTCAATGGAGAAATACATGGCTTTTTACCTCCTTTCAGCTTAACGGGCTTATTCTATTTCAGGAGGCAAAAATTGGTTAGGTCACAAATTGTCTTGCTCAATCTACTTTCATTTGGCTTGTGGTAATGGGTAAATTGTTCACAGGTTTTAGCAATAGATTATCTGTCAGTTTTTATTTTTAACATGAGGTAATGTGAGATTTTGTCTTTTGTCAATGTCTCATAGACATTGTAGTGTGAGATTGGGAGAAACTGAATCAGGGGCTAGTATTTGAATGCTTTTTTATTATAGAATGTTTACTGTGGTGGGGAGGGTCTAGCCTCTTCTTAACTTTCTATCATCTTGGAAAATCACCAGAATCATTGATTAATTTGGTGTTTGAGATGCTGAGCTAATGTCGGGAGGGACAAACACCAAATCATAATGAGAGTCCACCTACTCATTAAGTAGGTTTTACCTCTTTGTATTTGGGCTTTAGAGATTGGGAATAGAAGGATCTAAGCAGAATATAGGGAGTAATTTCTGGCTATGGAAATTTGCCTTTGCAACACCCACTCTCCTGGACTTGGGTTCAGACTAATAATCAAATTCATGAGACACAAGAGACTTTATTTATCTCCAAAGTGTTTTAAGAAAGAATCAGGGGGCGCCTGGGTGGCGCAGTCGGTTAAGCGTCCGACTTCAGCCAGGTCACGATCTCGCGCTCCATGAGTTCGAGCCCCGCGTCGGGCTCTGGGCTGATGGCTCAGAGCCTGGAGCCTGTTTCCGATTCTGTGTCTCCCTCTCTCTCTGCCCCTCCCCCGTTCATGCTCTGTCTCTCTCTGTCCCAAAAATAAATAAACGTTGAAAAAAAAATTAAAAAAAAAAAAGAAAGAATCAGAACAAGTTACAGCACAGTATACAATTCACAAGTAAACAAATACAAATAACATTTTGTATAGTCAAGGTGTCATAACTCCCAAGCACATCTCCCAATGTCCAGTGCAAAGTCAGGACGACAAATGATGTTCAGTGGACAGAGGCCCTCTCAGCTCAAGGACAGCATCATTTCGGGGGTACCTTCAGCTTTTATACTTAGCTAATTATGCAATCCCCTCTGGGGTTCAGGATTAATGACCATTCTCTCAACCATAGGTGTAGGTACTTGTTTTGGAATATGTTATAGGACTCTCATTTATTTTGGATCTGGCATAGGGAAATTCCTAATAGTTCCTTTAGTTGTGTTTCAGGAAAGATAAGATCAAGCATCAAATCCTCAGGCACACTGAGGCTAACGAGCCAGAACCTGATATGAACCTTTCCTTGAGCCTGCAAAGCCAACTACAAAAACAAGTTTCTATTACCTAAAAGTTCACTTACTGTATAAGGAGTGTTTTTCATTGTTCAAAAGACCAATGCATCTTAAAAAAAAGGGGGGGGGGAGTTAGAGAAGGATTTCAATTCCTGAAATTCCTTTTTTATTTTTAACGTTTATTTATTTTTAAGAGGGAGAGAGACAGAGCGCAAGCATGGGAGGGGCAGAGAGTGTGAGAAACACAGAATCCCAAGCAGGCACCAGGCACCCAGCTGTCAGCACAGAGCCTGATGTGGGGCTCAAACCCATGAACCACCAGATCATGACCCGACCAAAGTCGGAGGTTGAAAATAAATAAATATTGGCTCTCTAACCCAAAACAAGTTTAACTCTAACTAGTGTTCAAACAAGAACATCCAGAAACAGTAATTGGAGTAAAGTTTGGGGGAATCCAATTGATCAGAAAGCCCTATCAAGAGGTTACTCGAAAAATTAAAAATACAATTACCATATGATCTAGCAATCCCACTTCTAGGTATTTATCTGGGAAAAAAAAAACACAAAAAAACACCAATTCAAAGAGATACATGCACCCCTCTATCCATTGCAGTATTATTTACAATAGCCAAGATATGGAAGCAACCTAAGTTGATAGATGAATGGTTAAAGATGTGATGTTTGTGTGTGTATATATAAAATGGAATCTTACTCAACCATTAAAAAATGAAGTCTTGCCATTTGTGGTAACACGGATGGACCTAGACAGTATTATGCTGAGTAAAATAAGTCACACAGAGAAAGACGAATATCACATGGTATCACTTATATGTGAAATGTAAAGAATAAAACAAAACAAAACAAACATACTCCTGGATATAGGAAACAAACTGTTTGTTACCAGAGCAGGCAGATGTGGGGGATACAAAATAGATGAAGGATATTAAGAGGTACAAACTTCCAGTTATAAATAAGCCATTAGAATGTCATGTACAGCATAGGAAATATAGTCAATAATATTATAACGTTGGATAGTGACAGATGGTAACTAGATGTATTGTGGGGATCATGTCATCATATATAAAAATATACACCTGAAACTAATAGGATATTATAAGTCAATTATACTTTAAATTAAAAAAAAAAGAAAACCCTACCAAAAATCAGACACATACATTTATTGATAACTTATTTCTGCTGTTTATTGATCTTACACAAAGGAAGATATTGCCCATGATGTAGATACTTTTATTTCTATATGCATGTAGTATATGTGAATATGTGCAAAGAACATTATATTATTTAATCTATAAAGCATAAAATAGGTTTCTTTTATATCCTTTTGTCCTCAACCATCTGTTACAGTTATTTTTCCTAAAAAACACAATAATTAAAAATTTCATTATTAAAATGAATAAATACACATATGTGTGTGTGTGTGTATATGTATGTATATATATATATATATATGTATTTACTAAATTTTTCAAAAATTCCTGGGGAAAACTTTATTATGCTTTTAAAATCCTTATTATTTTGACACTTTCATTGCTAAATAAAACTGTTTTAATTTAAGCTAAGAAAACTAATTGGTATCAGATACTAAAAGTTCTTGTAAATTGTTGGAAGTGTTAGTTCTGGGAATAGCATTTTTATATTTTTCATATTGATTTGCCTTTGAGACAAACTGCAACAAGAAAGCAGGTGATAAGCCTTTGTTAATGCCTCTGGGAGAAAATGCTGTAGCTACAGACTACTGTTGATAAACAGATTTTGAATTAATTAGTTCTACATAATTATGTGAGCCATCAAGTCCCTAAAATCAAATGCAACTTGTCTTATATCGCTTAATATATAAAGGAGAATAGAAAAAAATTATCTTTCATAGCTTAACCTCTTTTAGAGTATAGTTTTAATTTTTTAATTTTAATTTTTTAAAAACAATGATTGAAGTTTTTAAATGGCATATGTTCAAGGCATATTAAATATTTATTCTCAGATATGTAAAATGAGATAAGAAGCGATTCACTTTGTGTTACATTAGTGACAGAATTAGGTCTCAGCACATGCTACTATTCCAGCCTCATACTTGGTAGAAATTATATTTTGTTACCAGAAAATGCCAAAGCCAACATCCTGAGAGAAATAGCCTGGCAATATAAGAGCCAAGCTTTCAGTAACATATTTTTAAGAATTTTTCCCACATAGCTGTAACAGCAACAACAACAAAAAACTTTTATAGAAAAACAGAGGAAAATGCTTTAAAAGGCAACAAGCAGGAAAAAACTTCAAATATTTCTGAGAGACATAAAAGAAGCCTCAATAAATGGAGACAAAATGACATAAGAAGATTTAATATTGTAGAGATGTTAATCATTACCAAGTCAATACATATGCTTAAAATAACGTAATTAAAAGTTGAATCAGATTTTTGGAATTTGGATCAATTTTTAAAGAAATTAACTAGAAGAAAAACGGAGATAAGAGATACATATTTTTAGTTTTTTTAAAAAAAATTATTTATTTATTTTGAAAGAGATACGGAGAGAGAGAGCAGGGGAGGGGCAGAGAGAGAAGGAGAGACAGAATCAAGCAGGCAGGAAGCCCAATGCAGGGATGCAGGGCTCAAACTCAGGAACCCGAGAGAGATCATGACCTGAGTCAACACCAAGAGTCTGACGCTTCACCGACTGATCCACCCAGGCACCCCGAGAATAAGAGATACATTTAATTTTTTTTTTAACGTTTATTTATTATTGAGAGACAGAGTGTGAACAGGGGGAGGGGCAGAGAAAGAGGGAGACACAGAATTGGAAGCAGGCTCCAGGCTCCGAGCTGTCAGCACAGAGCCCCACGCGGGGCTCGCCACGGGGCTCGAACTCACAAACCGTAAGACCACGACCTGAGCCGAAGTCGGAGCCCAAAGGACTGAGCCACCCAGGCGCCCCAAGATACATTTAAAAGATTGGTGTTAGGTGGGGCGCCTGGGTGGCTCAGTCAGTTAGTTAAGCATCTGGCTTTAGCTCAGGTCATGATTTCATGGCTGTGAGTTCGAGCCCTGCATTGGGCTCTGTGCTGGCAGCTCAGAGCCTGGAGCCTGCTTCAGACTTTGTGTCTCCCTATCTCTCTGCCCCTCCCCTGCTCACGCCCTGTCTCTCTCTCCTTCAAAAATAAATATTGAAAAAAAAAAATCTTTTTAAAGATTGGTGTTGGGTAACTTGCTCTACTAGAAACTGAAATATATTATAAAACCACAATAATTTTTAAAATATGATACTGACTAATGTAAGAATAGGCAGAGAAAAAAAAAAAAAAAAGACATGGCCCAAAGACAGACCAGCATAAGTTAAAATTTATCCTAAAGACAGAATCCAAGATTTGTACCCAATTATTTGTTTTAATACTTTGTTAAATAGCAAAAATCATAAGAAACCCCTAAAATAGTCAACCAAAGAGGCTGATTAAAGAGTGATGGCATATCTCTTTAGGTGATGAAGTATTACATACCCATTTAAAAGCATAGTTTTAACAAATAAATAATTGCACGGGAAAATGTTCATGAAAAAATATTCAGTGAAAAACACATGATCCAAGGCTATTTATATATATTTATATATATCTTATATTTAAGTGTATATAAACAAAAAATACATATTCATTTATATTACGCACATTGGATTTTTTTAAAGATTTAAAGGAATTACATCAAAGTATTAAAATTAGTTAACTGTGTATAATATAATTATGTTACTTTTTACTTTCTTTTATACATTTTTTGTATTTCCCAATTTTCCTGTAACTGTTGTCATCTAAGAGATGTAATGTCTACCTCTACCTCAATAAAAGAAAGAATGGGATACATAAAATATTTTAAAATCTGGTTATTTTATTTTATTTTATTTTATTTTATTTTATTTTAGTAGTGAGGTTATGGCTTATTCAACTCTGTTGGTACTGACTTCAGCCACTTAAAATGCAGTCTTATTTCTCTGTTGCTCACAATTCCAAAAACTCAATGCCATGTTTTCTTTTGGTTACTGCATGAACCACCAAACAACCCGACAAGAACATATAAATAATACATAGGCCAATGTAAGGAGATATTAATTTGTTGTTCCAGATCTGTTATACAATTATATTAAGTCTAGTTTTACACTTCTCAGTAGAAAAATCCTATTTTTTTTTTTTTTAAGTAGATTTAGTACCCAGCACAGAGCTCAACAGAGGGCTGGAACTCACAACCCTGAGATCAAGACCTGAACTGAGATCAAGAATCAGGTGCTTAACCAACTGAGCCAGCCAGGCGCCCCAAGCCTATTTTTTTTTTAATACCAGGATAATAATTCTAAGTAGAAAAAGGCTTATTTATAATTTGTCTTTGAATCATCTTCATATGTATTTTTCTATACATAATAGACATTCCTAACTCAAATTTATTTGAGCAATGAGGAAATGTATGACCCCATATAAGTCTGGAGTTTAGGTGGACTGGAAGTGGTCTGATCCGTGGTTCAGTTATATCAAAAGGGCCCAAGCCCATTCCACTTCTCCACTCAGGCATTGTTACCGTGTCAGTTCCCAGGCTGGTTCCCTTCATGGGAACAAGAAAGCTACAATGGCTTTAGTCATAAAAATGTCAAGAGGAGTAACATAGGCCACCTCTTCCTATGTCTCTTTCTTAGAAGCAAGGAAACCTTTCACAGAAGCTCTCATTACACTACTCAAACTTCCTTGGCCAGAACTGGGCCATGTGGCCAATTTTAAACTAATGCAAGGGCAAAGGGATTAACATAATTATCATAGGCAATATAGGAAGACAGGATATGTATACACAATCTGGGTTCTGCTGTGGAAAAGGAAGATCGGAGTGGAGGCAGGAACAGGGGTGGGATGAGGGTAGAGTGTGTGGCATGAATGTTGAGTAGGCAATCTTTTATGCTCCAAGCCTCCATTGCTGATAATGACATGAGATTAGGGAGGATTCTTTTTTAACTAAAGATAGTAAGAGACATTGTGATAGATGCTAAAGTTCTAACAGCAGATAGGACCTAAACTTTCTCCTCCAGGAGCTTACAGTTTTAACAAAGAAGATACACAAGTAAACAGGCAACTAAAACAGGGTGCTACATCATGGAGTCCAAAAAGCTCCTTGGATGGGGTACTTCATCAGCCTTAAGTGCCTAAGAAGGCAATATCCAAGTATATTCTAAATTTGGAGAAGAGGAAGTCCTGTGGCAATCAAGAGGTTGGCATATTTGGGGAACCAGAAAGTGTTGAGGCTAAAGATGTAAGACTAGATCAGGTAGGGCCTTGAAGGCCATGCTAAGAAGCTTACATTTGATTCTGCAGAAATTGGGAAGCCAGTAAAATATTAAAAACAAGAAATAATGTAATCTGATCTCCTTTCAGAGCATATACTTCATCTGCAATGTGGAGAATAGACTGAAAAGAGTCAAGCCTATGTTTAGAGATCATCTAGATGCTTTTGTAGTAATCCAGCCCAGAAATCCAGAAATTAGAGGATGATTTGAGTTTCTGGTTTAGGCAACTAAATCGATGCTGCTACTAGAGACAGAGATAGGAAACTCAAGAGGGTAAAACAAGTGCAGGAAAAGATTATGAGTTTATTTCAGACATTATGAGTTTTAAATTCTTATGGGACATCTAAGTGGAAATGTGCAGTAGATAGTACTGTTTGGTTAGGCTTCTTAAGATTACACATTATAGGGGTGCCTGGGTGGCGCAGTCGGTTAAGCGTCCGACTTCAGCCAGGTCACGATCTCGCGCTCCGTGAGTTCGAGCCCCGCGTCGGGCTCTGGGCTGATGGCTCAGAGCCTGGAGCCTGTTTCAGATTCGGTGTCTCCCTCTCTCTCTGCCCCACCCCCGTTCATGCTCTGTCTCTCTCTGTCCCAAAAATAAATAAACGTTGAAAAAAAATTAAAAAAAAAAAAAAAGATTACACATTATACGACATTATTAAACTGCTATTAAATATCCCCCATGAAAATCTCATCAAATAATATTAGTAGTTGCCAGATTATTCAGGCATTTTCTTTCATTTCTAGCTCTGACATGATTTGAGTGATATGATGAGAAAAGTCATAGCAAATGTTTTGCACGCTGACAATTTAAACTAATAGATATTTTTAGATGTTGTGTAAGAAAAGAGCTCTGGGCTAAAAATGATGCTGACATTTAAAGGCTTTCTGTAAACTTCAGAAACGTGTAGACTTAGACACCAAGGCTAGTAGTTTAGAAATAATGCTTAGCATCTAAACTTAATGCCTTTTCAACTTTGCTTTCTGTATTGGGCTCAGATGTTTCTACCCCTACGCACTTTTAAAATGTTCACTCTTCTATGTTAGGCCCTAAAAGCCTCACTTACATTGGGTTCAGAGTATTTCTGGCATGTTTGTCCTTTATAACAAAGCCCTTTGTCCCTCTTTTCAAGTGTCTTGGCAGTGCAGCAAGTCTAGGTCTTGTTCCCCATGAACAAATGGTCTTTTATCTTAAAAGAAAAAGTGGACATAAATCCTTTTAAAGAGTCATCCAAGCTATATTTTCAATAATATTTTTGTTTTGTAGAATTTTGCTTATTTCATGTTATGCAGGTTCTTGGTAGAAATTTGAAAAATACAGAAATGTATAAAGAAAGTAAAACTGGGGGTACCTGGGTGACTCAGTTGGTTAAGCATTGATTCAACTCTTGATTTCAGCTAAGGTCATGATCTCAAGGTTGTGAGATCAAGCCCTACATCAGGCTCTGCATGGGGCTTGAAGCCTGCTTAAGATTCTCTCTCTCTCTCTCTCTCTCTGCCTCTCTCTCTGTCTAATAAAAAAGAAGAGTAAGTAAAACTGAATCATAGTAGTACCACTCAGAGGTAACAGTGAGACCATTTTTAAAGCTTTTGGTGCATTTTGTCAAATGCTTATTTTCAGGAAGTCTGTACAAATCTATACTCTCATCACTCATTTATATACGATTTAGTTCAGAGTAAATGACTTGTGGTTTCCTTCTCTACTAAACACCATTAGAACAAGTATTCTTTAATGTTTTCATAGTTCCTAATCCACATTCTTATACTCTGAGGTTCACCAGTGAGGTTTCCTCTGAAGCTACAACCACCTGGGAGAAGGAAAGAGCCATTGATTTGGGGCTGGAGAACCAGACTGTAGTCTTAGCCCTTTTACATACTATACTCAGTGTTGAGTCTGACAATCTAACTTCCTCGGGTCTTAGTTTTCTCTGTCCAAATGACAAGACTGTATTAAAGATCTCCATAGTTCCTTTCAGTAGGGAGAATAATAACAACAACATGGTGCACCTGGGTGGCTCATTTGGTTGAGCATCCAACTCTTGATTTTGGCTCAGGTCATGATCCCGGGGTCGTGGGATCGAGTGCTGCATTGGGCTCCACACTGGGTATGGAGCCTGCTTGGTATTCTCTCTCTCCCTCTGCCCCTCTTCCCTGCTTGCACTCTCCCTCTCTCTCTAAAATAAAAAGGATAAAAATAAATAAAAATAACACTAACAAATTTTATAGGTAAAACAACAAGAATTTTGCAAACAGTCTGATGTTCTCAGTACATAATGTTATAGGATCTAATCTAAGAATATAGTGTTATGGTCTTCTCTAAGTAAATGTGTCTTTCTTTGACAAGTTAGTATCCTTCCTCTGCAAGCAGATTCTGAAGCTTAGATAGGACCAAACTCAGAAGTAGTGGGCTGGTCAGCCACCTTCAGGATATAGATAGAACCCAAAATCTCCACCCAACCTCATTTATTCCACCATTACAGCTTTACTCCTCATACCTATAAATAATATAAATAATCTTAAGAGCAAACTCATAATCACAGCCTTTAGGAGGCTAGGCCTCTACTGGGAGTAGGCATCCTGGGGCCATTTAAACTAGTGAGGGCCAATGATATAAAACCACACTACAATCCTTCAGAAATCATCACAAGACAATGTCTATAAACATTGAAGAAAATTTGATAGTACAACCAAAAGTCACTTTGCCGTTGTTTCACCATTACCCAGGGGCAACCAAAAGTGTTCTCCAGCCATTTCATTTCTTTCCAGATTTTCCAAGCTTTTAGTTCATCCATATCTAAATCCTAAGAGACATTATATTTGTTGAACAGATATGCAATTGCCAAGTGTCTTGTTACTCCAATGAGAGAACACAGGATTACAGCAAGGCTTTGGAGTAAAGGGCAGCAAGTGTGATCATGCCAAGGCTGCCTAGAATGGACCTCAGGGGGAACCTGACCTTGGTTGTTAAACAGGTCTCAAATGCGCACTGCTCAACTCTTAAACCTTGGTAGCCCACTGAAGCCTGAAATACTAGTGCAAAATTAAATTTGATTTTTTTTACCTTCTTAGAGAAGGTAAATTTCAATGTTTTCACCTAAATAGAATCAATGAAGTTTATAGGCAGTAGTTTTCATCTAAATATAAAATACGCACGTTATACGTACACTCACACATATATTTAAGTGATAGAAACTTTATCTAATACTTCATGAAGCTGACTGTCTCCTTTCAGAGAACTGAAAACTGGCTAGAGGCAGCTTTTTTTAGGATAAAGAATAAAAAACAAGGGAGAGAAAATTTTTTAAATCTCAGATTGGCTGGGGGCACACAGTCAACCTTATTTGGAATGAGAAGGCCCAGGATGGTTTGGCATTTGGGAATTGGCTGACTGGGTATTCTGTGTTTCTGGCCAAGAAGAGCATTTCCAGGGACATGAAAGTTATCTAAATGTTATCTGACTCACATAGCACCCTGGGCAAGAGCAGCTCCCTCTTGGACCTAGAAAACTATTTCCAAAACCCATAACCAATTAAATCAATATTTTTAATTTTTTTTTCAACGTTTATTTATTTTTGGGACAGAGAGAGACAGAGCATGAACGGAGAAGGGGCAGAGAGAGAGGGAGACACAGAATTGGAAACAGGCTCCAGGCTCTGAGCATTCAGCCCAGAGCCCGACGCGGGGCTCGAACTCACGGAGCGCGAGATCGTGACCTGGCTGAAGTCGGACGCTTAACAGACTGCGCCACCCAGGCGCCCCTAAATCAATATTTTTAAAAGTAGGACCCAAGGATGAGTATATTTTTAGGGCTTCCCAGGTGATTCCAATATGTACTCTCAATACAAGATTTACCTCAGCTAAATTTACCTCAGATAAAAACCTCAATACAAGGCTAAGACCCTCAATACAAGATTTACCTCAGGTAATTATTATATACACTTGAGCTTATTATGTTTGAGTAACACAGAGCCAGAATATATGAGAACAATTAATGCAATGAATCTTTCACAGACCACCCACCCCAGAGACCCAACTACTTTTGGCTCTTCTCTTCTTGTGGGGTACCAGCTGTGGTGTTTGACATATCCCTACCTGAATCCTCAATCCCCAGCTTGGGATTCCCGAGATTACCCCCAGGGATTCTAACACACCTCATAATATTTTGGGGTTTTTCCTCAGCCTACTCTGAAACCACTTAGCTCAGAATTCCTGAAAGGAATTCTCTCCCCATTAGCTCTCCCCAATCAGCAAAGGTGATTGAATGTAAATTAATGTGAATCTTCTGGGCTCTGTTAGTTCTATGAAGACTTTAGAAAAGTCTAGAACATTAAAAAAAAAAAAGTCTAGAACATGCCAGCTTCGAGGGATGATTGGGGAAGAGAGGAGGATAAGGGAAAATCTCTGGATCCTCCTGAATTTCAACTTCTCTCTTCCCTCTATTCTTTGATATGGACAATTCACATTTTTTCCGTGTCTTATATGTCTTACATAGGGTATCATAAGAACACAGCTTCAAAGTGCTAGAATGATTCCCTTGGCAAAAAGACAAGCACCCATTCAACATCTCCACTTAGTCGTCCATGCTTTCTCCTTGGGTGTCCATAGGTGTCACAGTACAAAAAATGATATATTTGAATTATCCTGTTAGGATTTTTCTCATGACCAATTTATGAATATCCACTATGATTTCTAAGCAACTGGCCTTCCAACCTCAAGGCCAGAATTTTGAAGTGTTGTAGTTTTCGTTTTGTTTTGTTTTAACTTAGAATGACTATATTTACACCTACACATTAGGAAGGTAAATGCTGCTTGTGTGCTGCCATTGTGATGAGCATATTGAATACAATGATTGTCAAGGAAAATTTCCAGGTGAAATTCCAGACAACAGACTACAAAGTGTAACCACATATAGCCGCCCCTTTCCTACTGAGTCATGACAAAGCAGGTAGTTAAAAATCATGTTTAGTCTTGTGTCTTTATCTCAGACCATAGGAATCTTCCTAGCAAAAATCTGTTTTTCTTGAAGAACAACTTCAGTTTCCTTGGAGAGTCACTGAGCCCAGATTTGTAGTTCAAACACAGCAGCTCTTTATTTCTATCATTTTCCTTTTTCCTAGCTTTGTCTGCAGGCTCATGTTGCTGCAATTAAATCTCCTCACTTCGTTTGTTCATTGTACACATTGTACATACTCTGAATCATCTGGCAATCCGCAACCCAATTTACCTATTATGCCTACGTGTTACATTTTGTTATCTCTGGGACTGCATTGTGCTTCCCTGATTATGACTCAATATAATTACAGCTCAGTTCAGATCTCCACAACATGGAAAGAGGTTCGCAGGGTTTGTTTACAAGTAAGGATGCCATATGCTCCTCTAAGAAAAAAATACGCTAATTACCAGGGAAGAAATGAGTCAAGAAAACAGGGAACTGCTGCAGACCTACTAAGTAAACAGGGAAGGTGCTTTTGTGCAATGGGACTAAACGTGGTGAATCCATCCCTTGTGTTTTCTTGTTCAGTTGAATCTGCACAGAAAAGGTGAAAGCCAGAAAAAGCCATTTTCTAGCAGTGGCTATATATGCAGATTGACACATTTCATATTTTAGCTCCAAACTGCCTCACATCCTTGTTTTGGTTACAGTAACCTTAAATGTAACGTAAGATATTGAATCAAAAAAATCTGTGTACAAGAGCAACCTGAACTGAGCGATGACAACTGACCAAATAAAAGTACGCCTTCTTTCTCCTTTACTTTGCTTGAACTTGCGTCTCTTCTCTAAGGTTCCATCTTCACACTAAAACTTGTTGCTGGGGAAAATGTTAAGTTCAGTCAATCATTCGTCTTCAAAATAACTGCTGGTGTTTGAGTTCAATTCTACAGGGTTTTTTCTTTCCTCCAGCTGGTTTGTAATTACAGATAAAGCTTTGTTTAAGGGGGGAAAGAAAAGAAGCCACACAGCTTTTTTCCACAACACATTGGCAGGAAACTCTGGCACGGTGAGCTATGCCTCCAAGCAGAGTTTTCATACCAAGGCACCTTCCTCCACGCACTATCCAAGTACACATTACTCAAGTCTCTCTTCAAACACAGACATCCACACAGAGCTTCCTCCAGAAGAAAATCCAGGCAATGTGTTTACCATTCATAACCATTTATGACTAATTTGTAACTAACAACCATTTATAACTTGGTATCCCCATCAGTTGGGATCTGAAATGGCAGTGCGTAACAAGGGACAGTCCTCAGCAAGGGACAGTCGTCAGCAACTTTGTAAAGTAGGCAAATAAGCAGGCTTTGTCTCTGTTTTGCTGGCAGAACTAAAATGAGAGAAAAAAAAAAAAGAAGGGGTGGTGGTGCCTGGGTGGTTTAGTTGGTTAGGCCTCTGACTCCAGCTCAGCTCATGATCTTACAGTTCATGAAATGGAGTCCCACATTAGGCTCTGTGCTGACAGCACGAAGCCTGCTTCAAATCCGCTATCTCCCTCTCTCTCTGCCCCTCCCCAGCTGGCTCTCTCTCTCTGTCTCCCAAAAATAAATAAACATTAAAAAACAAAAAAAGAAGATCAAAACAACAGGTGAAAAGAAAAGAAAAGAAAAGAAAAGAAAAGAAAAGAAAAGAAAAGAAAAGAAAAGAAAAAAGAAAACATAGGGAAACCTTTAGCAAATGGCCCCTTAATGACACAAAAACTTCTGGGGGCTAACTCCACATCTAGTCACTTTAGCCTAATGTTACAAGAATTCCAAAGGGGCAAACACTTAACATTTAGCCATTGGGTTTCCCATAAAGCATAAAGCTCCCCATCTCCTTAGCTCTCATGTTACCCAACAAGGAGTCAGAAAGGTATATAACCTTGAAACCATAAAGACCCAAGTTCAATTTATGTAGCACAAATAAGTCTCAGCTTCAGTTTCCTCATCTTCAAAATGGAGATGATAATTTTATAGCAGCATCATGAGTATTTGGGGGATATTTTCTCACCATTTATTTGCCTCTGTCCAGCAGAAGGATATAACACCCACCATACTCTCTCTCTCCAACAAGAGGTTGAATGTTGGAAGAACAAATATTATCTTTGTGTTGGAAAATTTAACAATAGCATACAGGTTCTCCTGGAAATTTTTCTCCTGGAAAATTTCGGTAAGCACAGTGACAAAATAGGAAATAAAACACAGAAGTAGGTAACTATGGCAGAACAAGACTTTGTTTACTATGGGAATAGAGTGGAACCATAAACGCTCTCTTGAAGTCATCCTTCAATGTGATTTAAAGTTAGGGCAAAGAACCAGCTACTTCACTCTGCCCATACTGCTGAGACCACCAAACTTCAGATACACATCTTTTTGCTGGTTGTATAATAATACAAAGTAAAAGTACCCTTAGGCAAGCCCAGTCAATATTCTTGACAATTTGGCTTGTCAAATTGGCTTAAACCTGGCTGGATTTTGTGGTCAGGAGTCACTCTTCATGAAACATGCAGTCCCATTAACCAATAGAGTGGCCTTATAACTGTCCCTTTTATAGATGAAAAATGTGGTATAAATCAAGAGGTCCGAGGAGATTTGATTCTCCCTAGACTGTAAGTCCTTTAAGGGCAGGGACCAGAAGCTATTTTCCATTATATTCTCTATGCATACCATAGTGCCTGGCATATAATAGGTGTTCAATAATATTTTTTAATGGACTAACTAATAATTGAATAAACAAACAGTCATGGCTTTCTCTCTTCTAATCTCGAGTAGAGGGTGTACCAGTAGCATTGAAACTAGAATCTAAAAAAAAGACACCGAACATCCTTGGTGTCACATTTCCTTTTTTCAGTTTGGATACCTAATGCCTCAAAAACAATGTGAAGTTTTTTGTTAAGTGAAATGTATACATACGTGTGGCCCAACAATTCCACTCCTAGGTATTTATCCGAGATAAACAAAAACATATGTCCATAAAAAGACTTGTACAAGAATTTTCATAGTAGTTTTTGTGCAAGAATGTTCATAGAAACTTTATTTAAAATAGCCAAAAACTGAAAACAAGGCAAATGTTCATTAGCAGCTAAATGGATAAACATATGGTGCTATATCTGTATAAAGAAATATTACTCTGGCACAAAAACAGACACATAGACCAATGGAATAGAACAGAAACTCCAGAATTAGACCCACAAAAGTATGGCCAACTAATCTTTGACAAAGCAGGAAAGAATATCCAATGGAAAAAAGACAGTCTCTTTAACAAATGGTGCTGGGAGAACTAGACAGCAACATGCAGAAGGTTGAAACTAGACCACTTTCTTACACCATTCACAAAAACAAACTCAAAATGGATAAAGGACCTGAATGTGAAACAGGAAACCATCAAAATCCTAGAGGAGAAAGCAGGAAAAAACCTCTCTGACCTCAGCCGCAGCAATTTCTTACTTGACACATTCCCAAAGGCAAAGGAATTAAAAGCAAAAATGAACTATTGGGACCTCATGAAGATAAAAAGCTTCTGCACTGCAAAGGAAACAATCAACAAAACTAAAAGGCAACTGACAGAATGGGAAAAGATATTTGCAAATGACATACTGGACAAAAGGCTAGTATCCAAAATCTATAAAGAGCTCACCAAACTCCCCACCTGAAAAACAAATAATCCAGTGAAGAAATGGGCAGAAAACATGAATAGACACTTCTCTAAAGAAGACATCCAGATGGCCAACAGGCACATGAAAAGATGCTCTATGTCACTCCTCATCAGGGAAATACAAATCAAAACCACACTGAGATACCACCTCATGCCAGTCAGAGTGGCTAAAATGAACAAATCAAGAGACTATAGATGCTGGAGAGGATGTGGAGAAACGGGAACCCTCTTGCACTGTTCTTGGGAATGCAAACTGGTGCAGCCGCTCTGGAAAACAGTGTGGAGGTTCCTCAAAAAATTAAAAATAGATCTACCCTATGACCCAGCAATAGCACTGCTAGGAATTGACCCAAGGGATACAGGAGTGCTGATGCATCGGGGCACTTGTACCCCAATGTTTATAGCAGCACTCTCAACAATAGCCAAATTATAGAAAGAGCCTAGGGGCGCCTGGGTGGCGCAGTCGGTTAAGCGTCCGACTTCAGCCAGGTCACGATCTCGCGGTCCATGAGTTCGAGCCCCGCGTCGGGCTCTGGGCTGATGGCTCGGAGCCTGGAGCCTGTTTCCGATTCTGTGTCTCCCTCTCTCTCTGCCCCTCCCCCATTCATGCTCTGTCTCTCTGTCCCAAAAATGAATAAAAAACGTTGAAAAAAAAAATTTTAAAAAAAAGAAAGAGCCTAAATGTCCACCAACTGATGAATGGATAAAGAAATTGTGGTTTATATACACAATGGAATACCACGTGGCAATGAGAAAGAATGAAATATGGCCTTTTGTAGCAACATGGATGGAACTGGAGAGTGTGATGCTAAGTGAAATAAGTCATACAGAGAAAGAAAGATACCATATGTTTTCACTCTTATGTAGATCCTGAGAACCTTAACAGAAGCCCATGGGGAAGGGGAAGAAAAAAAAAAAGGTTAGAGAGGGAGGGAGCCAAAGTATAAGAGACTCTTAAAAACTGAGAACAAACTGAGGGGTGATGGGGGTGGGAGGGAGGGGAGGGTGGGTGATGGGTATTGAGGAGGGCACCTGTTGGGATGAGCCCTAGGTGTTGTATGGAAACCAATTTGACAATAAACTTCATAAAAAAATAAAAAATAAAAATAAATTACATTTCCCTAAAGAAAAAAAAGGAAGAAAGAAAGAAATATTACTCAGCGATTGAAAGGAACACACCTCCGTTATGTGCAACATGATATCTTGAATTTCATCTAAATGGAATAATACAGTGTAGACTCTGGCTTCTTTTGCTCAACATAACGGTCTTAAGATCTGTCCAGAGATTGCTAAAGTTCGTCTGCAATAGTTCAAAACACAACAGCCGATTGCATGCATCTCTTCCCAACCCTACATTTAGTAATGTCACATTGAATTTGCCTGTGGTAGGAGTATTTATATCATGGAATCAACAAATGCTACCCAGACCCGGGATTTTTTTTTTTTTTTTTGAGAACCAATGAAACTAATATTGTATTTCAATTTTTCAAGTTAAAAAAGGTGCAGGAGTCCTCAAATCATTCTACTGGTTCATCCTCTGATGTCTGCACATTCAAGCCATCACTAAAAATAAAATGCCTCACTTAGGATCCAGTGAGTACTCCTTAGGTACCTTTTACCTAGAAGACTCGTAATCCATACAAACTCTCAGCTTAGCAAACTGCCCATTCAGCATGAGTCCCTGGTTTGACACCACCATGCTCCTAAAGACACCTAAAGACCTAAAGACACAAATGCTTCAGACACCAGTTTCTGGTTGTGTAAGTCAGTCCCTTTAGAAGCAGCTTTTGTCTTATGCCATTGGGACTAGCAGTGGAAATTTTCTGCTGATGAAAGAAAACTTCTCCCATCCTCTTCTCCCACTGCTTTGCCTTAGGATCTGCTTTCACTTTGCTGGTTTCTTATCTTGGTCCTCAAATCCTTGATTTCATAACCTCAACCTGGACCCAATGGGATTTCTCTAGAGAGCTATGACTTGGCTCATACTAGGCATTCACTTGTAGGGAGAACTTTTTTTCCCTCTCAAATAATTCTTACAATAAATTGCATAATGAGCCAGAGTACAACGTCCTATACTAATACCTTGAATAATAACAAAAATTTCCATTTGTGTGATTCCTAAGGCCTTGCCATTATTAATGATTAGTAGTTAAGTATACTTCACAGTTTATGGAATGCTTTCATGTATTATCTCTTTTAGCCCTCGTTTTAGCCCAGAGAAAGAAGTATTAATATTATTATTCTCCCTTAACAGATGAGGAAGCTGAGGCTGACAAAAGGTTAGGTTAGGTTTCAGAATCATTTAACTAGTAGGAGGTAGACTACAAGCAAGGCACTCAAAGTAGGTGCTTCTATTGACCATGTAGCTGATCTTGAAGAATGCATGGTGGCTTCAACTTTGTAAAGAACATTTAGAGGCTTAAATCTTATGAGTATGTGTGGTGGCTTCAACCTTGAGACCCTGAAGTATCTCCAAACCTTCAAGACATCTGAAAAATTAAGTCCATCTAATTACAGGTAATTTTCATTTCTATGACAGTTCCTAAACTATATTCAATGGAATTGGTGACAGGGGAGTTTCCTTGTTAATTCAACAATTTTTATTATAAAATAATGTACATTTATCATTATAAATTCACTGTTATAAAACTCCTCGACTTTAGTGCCCCTTATGTGTATCCTTCCAGAAAGTGTATTTGTATAAACAAGCATATATGTAAAAAGGCTGTGCTGTATCATTGTCCAGACCTGCCTAAGTACACATGCTGGGTTTTTCCTTCCTGACTCTCAGTGCCCCGGATGTCAAAGACCTTGCACTACATTTCTAGGAGGGAAGAAACCACACTGGACAATAAAATGGAGCTGGACAAAGTGCCAAATCACAGCTGGGGGGGGGGGGGGGGGCGGGGGTCACATCTGTTAAACAATCCATAAGCCATGTGCAGGCAACTTTCTGTGCAAGACACTCACCAGAGCGATAATACAGAAACAGCCGAACAGTCTCTCAGCACAGGCTATGGGTGGTGTTCTCTGGATGGTGACAGATGGTCTGAACTGGCTGGGCTCCCATGGGAGTCCCTGCTGCCTGAGACTGGCAGTATTTAGCTGTCTGAAGATGGTGACTCTGCTATCCTCCATATGATTCTTGCATGGCCAGTAGCCTCACCTTGGGTCCTACCATCTATTTCAAAAGACTTTTCCACCCACTCTTCTCACATTTCAACCATCCCAGGTGACTTTCAGCAGCTCGTGTCCATTGCCTACTATTGAGTTATTCATCTTTTTCTTATTGATTTGTAAGTGTTCTTTGTATATTAAAGGAACCAATTCTTTATTTGCCACATTTGTTGAATTTATTTTTTCCCAGTATTTGTCTCTTAACTTTATTAATAGTGTGCTTTTTTTCTATTCAGAAGTCTTAAATTTTTACTAGTCAAATGTATAAGTATTTTCCTTTATTATTTCTAGATTTTGTGCCATGCTGAAAAAAGTCTTCTCTGCTCCAAGATTCTTTTAATTGCCCATATTTTTGTCCAGTGTTTCTACAAGTTTATTTTTCACATTGAATATTTTATTTGTCTGCAGTTTCCTTCAGCTATAGAGTAAGTGATACAACTTTATATTTTTCAGATGGCTAACCAGAGCCCCAACATTTTTGCTGAAAATGGGTATTTGCTCCTCTAATTTGAAATGCCAGCATATTAAATCCTTGACAAATTTGGGTCCATTTCTGAACTCCCATTTCTATCCATTGGTCTGTTTAGTTTCAAAGTTTTTAAATGGCTATAACCTTATCATGTTTTTTGGTGAACTGTTCCTCACTCCTGGCTCCACCCCCATTACTACTCTTTTGTTTTACAGTTTTCCTGGTTCCTTCCCTACCCCTATTCCAAGGCAAACTTTTACTAGCATTTTGCATGATGTCTGACCTCAGGAATGCAGCAAGAAATGGAAAATGAGAGGTTAGTGCTTGATAGTGAGGTCATACAGACTGTAGACTTGACCCATGAACTCTAATTAATTTTATTTATCTTATAGTTGGCTGGCACTTAAAACAGGACATGGCCAATTATTCACTGGCCTGTCCAAGCATGTCATATAATTGTTCCTCCAATTGCTAGCAAACAGGGAGGCTATATTGAAATCAGTTCTTAGATAAACTATAGGCAGCAGGGAAATCTAAGTATATTGCTCCTGCCACTGCAATGCTGGTAGGTAACACTATGGGATGAGAGAGGGAACAGGCAATGATCATTATATTTGCCATTAAAAAAACATAGGGCAAAAAGAAAATACGTTCCTCGTCATACCTCCAATGCAAGAAACCAAGGTCATTGCAAATGGATAAGCTAGCCTATGGATTCAGAAGGTATAAGCCAAGCTGGAGCGGAGGATGTGAGAATTTGACTTTCGCATGACTATGTGGGTCTGGTGTACACTTCACAGGGCTTGAAATCCTGCTAGAAAGGTATCTCCTTTCTGGTATGGATAGCACTAGTTGGAACATTAGTTGGAATAATTGGAACAATAGTTACAACATGAGTTGGAATATTACAGTCTTACTAACCAGATCTTTTGTTAGAAAAAATAAAAATATAAAACTTTTTTGTGTGAGGTATGTTTGAAAAACCTCATTGTGAAATCTGCATTGAAGGTCATTCTGCAAACTGCAATCTAAAATAGGGAGACAATTCAGAGTAAGAGCAAGTGGCGCATCTGTGTAACGGAAGCAGTTATGCCTTCTCCAAGCTTTAGGTTTCATCTGTAAACCTGAAACCTCCAAACAGTCAATAATGTTGTATAAGCTATCAGAACTGCGATTGCTTCCCCCACGGAGCTAAGTTTTACTTAGGCTTTCTCATCACAGTGAACAGTTTTAAACCAAATGCTTCGATTCTCTCTTTATTCCCTACATCCCTACAACAATAAACAGCATTCAAATAATATCACACAACTTCTAAGCTTCTTTTGAAGGTGGGACACTTTGAGTCTAAGATTCCTTCTGAGCCACTACTCTTGGTTTTAGAAATGGCTGCCAGGAAATCATTTGATATCAGACTCCAGCCAAACTCCAAGATGGTAAGTGGACAATTGCTTCAAGTGGGGGAAAGATTCTTTCCCCTTTTGTGAGTTGGAAGATTCCAGGGTTCTTACATCATTTAAACCAAGATCCATGGTGATATCAATCTCAAATTTCTTCATTTATTTATTCAATGCACTGATAGGCAAGTCCCGCTGTATTCTCGAATGGAAACATTAGAGAGTAAACAAGCATGATTTCTTGATAATGAGGGACTTTTTATCGTCCTCATACAAACATTACATGATCCCTTCCCTTGCTGCCATATGTATAATTTATCTTTTATGAAGAGACTCACAGATCCATCCCTAGTACCTCACGTTGTGGTCACAGTTGATTAACACCAAAATACGTTAAGAGTCTTTAAAATGCACATGCCCTTTGACCTAGTAATTCTACTTCCTCTATTTTATCCAAAGTATAAAATTAGTGAGTGAAAGTAAAAAAATTACATATCAAAAACTATCTCTAATAATAAAAATTGAAAACTAAAATGTCCAATAAATGTTTACCCCATGATAAATTATTATATAAATATTAAAGAGCATATTTTCAAATAATAGTGATATAGAAATATATACCAACACTAATGTGAAGTACTTATTGAAATATTTAGAGGGGCACCTCAGCGGTTCAGTTGGTTGAGCGTCCGACTTCGGCTCAGGTCATGATCTCACAGTTCATGGGTTCAAGCTCCGCATCAGGCTCTGTGCTGACAGCTCAGAGCCTGGAGCCTGCTTTGGATTCTCTGTCTCCTCTCCCTCTGTCCCTCCCCTGCTCATGCTGTCTCTCAAAAATAAAATAAATGTTAAAAACTTTTTTCAAAAAAAAATTGGGGGGTATTTATAAAGGTATAAAATATTCATAAAAATATGAATATATAAATCCAAATTTCCTCTAGGTCCCATAACTTGTTTCTAATAAAGGCCAGTAAATCTGAACAATCATTAGTTATAAACTTCAAAGCCACAAGGTCTCAGTCTTCCTTCTGCTGAATACCCCTTCAGAAGTCCCCAAAGGGCACATGGGTTCTCTAAGATGAAGAGCACAGGCAGGATTCAAGCTGGCATGAGTGCATGTCATTTCCTGCTCAACCGGGAACTTCTGCTCTCTTAGCAATCAGGCCCTGTGAATGGGAAGGAAACAGAGGAACAAATCCCCTGCAACCAACTTACAGAAAATTACCAGAAATTGCACATATGACTTCTGTTCATGTGTTGTTGGTAGGAAATTTGCCACATGGCCACACCCAGCCTCAAGGGAACCTGGGAAATGTGGATTTTAGTTGAATGGTCATGTATCCAGGAAGAAGAGCAGAATAAATTTTGAGGTCAACCAGTAGCATACCATATCACATTACAGACCTTTGAAAAAAAAATTTTTTTTAATGTAGGGAGGAAATATACCCAAATGTTCACAGTAGCCATTTCTAACCAGCAGGGTTTATGTCGATGTTTCTCTTTACACTTTCTGAATTGTCTAAACTTTCTGCAATGGCTATTTCCTTCATAAAGTAATAAAAAGCATTACTAATTTAAAAGAAAAAACTAGAAATAAATATTCTAAAATATTACTTCAATTATATTCAGAAGATGAAACTACATGTAATTTTTGTCTTTATATTTTCTGAACTTTTTATAATTTATTTTTCATGTTAGAAAGCAGTTCAACAAATGTCTTAACTCCTGCAGGGGCAGGTAGAAATGTTATTTTGGCCTATATTTGGGTTTCACACATGGTCGCAAGTACAGTGTGCTTCTGTCACAACCCTGTTTTCTTTGTTTTAAAATAGAAAGTAAGCCTGTTTGTATATGACTTTCGGTAAGATGGTGAACAACATGAAGGATGAAGGATGATTCTTCAACCTGCTCCCCAAAGCAATCATGTTAAGCAGCAAGTGTGTGCTTCTATTTTAGAATGGAAGCCATATTGAACTGCTGACTAGTTCTCTACATAGCAAGTTTTACAACTCCCCCTGTCTTCAAAACAAGTTCTCACCTCCCTGATCAGCTATCTTCTTGGGACATTGTTGTCCCTTCTATCCTCACACTTAGCCTATATTACATTTAAGCAGGTTTTATCCCACTGAGGTAAGTTCACCCTACCCACCAACCCTGGTTTCCACTGTTGGAAGCTCAAGATGTTACCTTCCCCAGTATATTTACATTTCAGTGGGACATTTCTGAAGACCTAAAGAAATCAATTCTGAAGAGTTAAACCATAGAGACTGATAAAATAAGAAACTAAAATATTTTGGAAGAGATAGGACTCTCCCAATAACATTACATCCTACCATGAAGGTAACACCTTATTCATAAGGATTAGCTCTGTCTAGGAGCATGTACAATGGAGAGAAACCAATTAGAACAAACTTAAAAAGAAAATGTAGGTCAGATGCCTTTCTGTACACTTATTAATAATGAGCTATCAGAAAAACAAATTAACAAAAAAAGGAAAGAGAAATTAAGAAAACAATCCCATTTGCACTTACATCAAAAAAAGAATACTTACATTTAACCAAGGAGGTCAAAGACATTACTCTGAAAATTATAAGACATTAATAAAAGAAACTGAAGATGACATAAATAAATGGGAAACTATACCATGCTCAAGGATTGAAAGAATTAATATCATTAAAATTTTCATACTATCCAAAGTAATTAATCTACAAATTCAGTCCTTATCAAAATAACAATGAAATTTTTCATAAAACTAGAACAAATAATCCGAAAATTTGTAGCGAGCCACAAAAGACCCCAAATATCCAAAGTGATCTTGAGAAAGAACAAAAATGCTAGAGGTATCACCCTCCTTGGTTTCAAATTATACTACAAAGCTATAGTAGTCAAAACTGTATGGTACTGGCACAAAAACAGACACATAAATCAATAGAATAGAATAGAAAGCCCAGAAATAAACTCACATATATGTGGCCAACTCATCTATGACAAAGGGGGAAAGTATATACAACAGGGAAAGACAGTCTTTTTAATATATGGTTCTGGGAAAACTGGAGAACTACATGCAAAAGAATGAAACCCTTTGAAGAAAACTCCTTGAAGAAAACATAAGCAGTAAACTTTTTGACATTGGTCTTATCAATACTTTTTTGGACCAGTCTCCATGGGCAAGGGCAACAAAAGCTAAAATAAACAAATGGGACTATATCAAACTAAAAAGCTTTTGCACGGTGAAGGAAATCATCAACTAAATGAAACAGCAACCTACTGGATGGGAGAATATATTTGCACATCATACATCAGATATGGGGTTAATATCCAAAATATATGAAGAATTTACACAACTTAATATCAAAAAAGCAAACAACCTGATTTTTCTAAATGGGCATTTTTCAAAGAAGACATACAGATGACCAATAGGCACATGAAAAGATGCTCAAGTTCAGGAAAATGTAAACCAGAACCACAATGAGATATCACCTCAAAGCTGTTAGACTGGCTATTAACAAAAAGAGAAAAAGAGTAAGTAGTGTAGACAAGGACATGGATAAAAGGGAACTCATGTGCACTGTTGGTGATAATGTAAATTGGTGTAGCCAGTGTGAAAAACAGTATGATGGTTCTACAAAAAATAAAAAATACAACTACTATATAATCCAGCAATTCCTCTCCTGGGTATTAATGCAAACAAAACAAAAACGCCAATTCGAAAACATAAGTGTGTCCCTATGTTCAATACAGCACTTCAGAAGCACCCAAAGTGTCCACTGACAGATGAATGGATAAAGAAGATATAAGATACACACACAATGGAATATTACTCAGCCATTTAAAATGAAATCTTGCCATTTACAATAACATGGATGGAACTAGAAGGTTTTATGCTAAGCAAAGTGAGTGAGATAGAAAAACAGAAAAAAAAAACAAATACTATATGATTTCACTTACATGTGGACTCTAAGAAACAAAACAAATGAACAAACAAAATGAAACAGAAGCAGACACACAGACACAGGAAACAAACAATCGGTTACCAGAGGGAGGAGAAGTTGGAGGAGGCAAAATTGGTGAAGGGAATTAAGAAGTTCAAACTTCCAGTTATAATATAAACAAATCATGTAATGATTTATATGCATCATAATGTGCAACATAGGGAATATAGTTAATTACACTGTAATAACTTTGTATGGTCACAGATAGTAACTAGATTTACTGAGATTATTTCATAATGTCTAAAACTATCAAATCACTATGATGCATACCTGAAACTAATAGTTTATTATTTGTTAATTATACTTCAATAAAAAAATAAATAAATAAAAGACATAATGAATATAAACACATTCTCGGTCATCTGGGTGACCAACCACCATGTGATTTCCTTGCCATGTTTGTGTTTGCATCATGGGAGTGTCATAGCACAATCCTCTAATCATCAAAGTCTAAAGGGGTAGGGATGAGAGCAGTGTGAATGTACACTGGGGCTGAGAGCAGGTGAAAAAAAAGTATAGAATTCTGTTCATGGAAGGGTAAGCCCTAATTACCCCAAACTCAGACTGGGGAGAGAGGGTATGTACCCTAAAAGACTAATTCAAGACCCATCAGAAAAATGCAGAGAATAGCATATAACACATCCATGCTATTCTCCATTGAGTCACTCTCAGTCCACACAAGACCACCGAGGTAGACACCTGGGACTGTGGCCCTCTGGTCTTCTCTCTTTTCTCCTACAGCTTTTGGTCTCTTTCCATCACTATGCCTTTCTTCTGGATCCAGGAATAAAAGAGGTAAAGAAAGAAGGGGTCAAGGAAAGACAGTATCCTTGTCCTGGCACAAACAATGATTCAAACAGAAAAGTGGTAGAAAAACTAAATTAACCCTGCCCCCAGACTACCCCACCCCAAGATATGTAATCTTACCAATCTAGAAAGAACCTGGGTCATAATTGTCAGTTCCAAATTCATGTTGTAAATTTGATTTAGTATCAGCAAAACAACGTCCTTTCCATTAAATGGGTGTTGCTATTTAATTTCTTTTTTTTAAAGTAAGCATCAGTTCTCTGGAAAAGTTACAAAGTTCTAAAATATTTCTCCTTTGTTTCCCTCTTCTTGCCTGCCTTCTCATTTATCTTTCTTTCCCTGGAGTATTCATACCTGAACATCACACAGAATGTAAATATCATTGTAAAAAAAACCAAAACCGGTAATAGAAACACTATTTATAGAATAGTGTTTATATTTATAGAATAGAATTTATAGAATAGAAACCGCCCAGACTGACTGGTTTCATTGACCTTCAACATGATGATTTGATGGGGAGGAAAGAAACAAAGAGACAGAATGAAAGAAAGAAATATTTCTGTCTCACTATGCATCTTACATTAAGGTTCCAGAACGTCTTTTTTCTTTCTCACCTCCCCACTTCCAAAATCTACTGAGTGCTTTGCTGTCAGTAATTCATTTTCTCATTCAATTATCCTGACACTATGATTCTTCTAAACACAATGTTGTCATTTCTTAATCATTTGTCTTGGCACAAGTCCTTAATTTCCTTTAGTTTTTCTTCTTTCTCATCTGAGAACCATCAGCTGCATGGATTCCTGGAAGCTATTCTGCATCTCTTTTTGTAAAAACTAAGACAAGGAATTAGCTAGGTCTGATACATTTATCAGTCAAATTATCCTGGGATTGTGTACTTTATAACTACTGTTCTATTTATAATATAAAAAGAGCAAGCTTTATTTCCCTACTTCCAGCTTCAATTTTCCTAAACTAGATTCTTATTTATAAAATACAATAGACAACATTAAACATAGGTGGATAATGCACTTATTTTTTAAAAAGAAAGAGGAGGAAGAAAAGGAGCAGGAGGAAGAGATATTTGCTTGAAACCTTTAATAACTCAAGGCTTTGTAAAATAATCCAAAGACTATGGATGTCTTTGTAGATGTAGCTTTTATAAGCCCCAACCCTTTATAGTCTTCAGTTCTTAGAACTTTTTTTTACTTTCTTTTGTTGTTGTTGTTGTTGTTGTTGTTGTTTATCTGAGCTGACAGCAGAGAGCCCCACGCGGGGCTTGAACTCACAAACCGGGAGATCATGACCTGAGCCAAAGTTGGATGCTTAACCGACTGAGCCACCCAGCCACCCCCTTTTTGACTTTCTGAATTAGGAGTTATTACAATGTTTGCATCCATACCATTAAATTCCCTTTAAAACGTTGGTCTAGACAACTGTGCTAAAGTTATCATTGTCTAGAAAATATTTTAAAAAGAGTCTTTGAAGGGCGTATGGATGGATCAGTTGGTTGAGCAACAGACTCCTTCTTGATTTCAGCTTTGTCGTGATCTTACCGTGGTGAGATGGAGTTCTGCCAGGGAGTGTGAAGCCTGCTTGAATTTCTCTCTTCCTCGCCCTTCTCCCCTGTTCACACTCATTCTCTCTCTGAAAATATAAATAAATAGATAGATAGATACATAGATAGATAGATAGATAAATAATAATAAAAATAAAAAGAGCCCTTATTACAGTCTATTTTTATGATACGCTAACAAAGTAGGTCACTGCCAATTTCTGACTGAACTAAGAACCCTTTCTAGTAAACGGGTCTTCTGGAAGAGAATGGCATTATCCAGAGCCAAGTGTTCAATGCTCATGAAACATATTTCTTTGTTTTAATAGAGCCTACTTCCATTGTCTCCCCTAAAGGAGAACAGTCTCCACAGAGTCTAGAAGAGCACCATGACCGAGCACCAAGATATAGAATAAGGCTAAGTCATTGAAGCTGAAGGCTCCTTTCTAATAGAAGGCATAGAAAGGCTCCTTCTAATAGAAGGCATCGTTGTTATTTGTTTTGTAATAAGGATGAAGAGCATTCTTAATGTAAAGTTTGAAAATCTGTGAACTGGTAATGCATTGTTAGTCAGGACTAAGGGATTTTTTTTTTTTTTGCTTGTTTTTGAAAGATATGCTCTATGAAATCATGAATATAGGACCTGTAGAGAAAATGTGGTTGCTGTCACTATCTGGAAGGCACACTAGGGAGGTCAAAGACATCTCAGGCCTGGAGAAATGCAGATAAACTGATAGAATGAATGGCTGCTCCTTTTGCAAAAGCTGTTGATTTCCTTAACAACTAGCAATTCTAGGCTTGCTGTTGGATGCTTTATTGATTGTTGTTTATAGCAGCATACAATGAAAGAATATAAATACATGGACGGGTTCTAAAAGGGACTTGCGGGAGGAAGATGTCAAATTTTTAAAATAAATCTGAACAGGGAACATACATGGGATCATTCATTTTGACATCCAAAACTAATTCCACATTATAAAATAAAATAAAATGCACATTTGCTTCCACGTAGTAAATGCTGCCCAGATTTTTATGGCCCTAATAAAAGGATTAAGAATATTCTATCAGTGTTTATCCTTTGTGATCAGTTGTTTATCCCGTGTTAAACAAATATTGTGGGAAGAATAAATGGGAACAGGCTCCAAAACTATTCCTTGGATTCTCATCAACAGAAACACAGAGAGACAGCAGAGCTCAGAACTTGGACAGATAAAATCCAACAGGAAAACCAAAAGGAAACTGACTAGAATTTTAAATCTTTAACAATGAATAGAGTCATGGGTATAAATGCAAACCTGATGCTGCAGAAAATAACTTGGGATTTTTTATTCCAAAAAATAAATATATCAACTTGCCTTTCCAAGGAGATCCTTAATGATACATGTGCCAGGGTAATGTATGCATGTATATATATAATGTGTGTATTTTATATATAGTCTTTTTTGAAAAAAGCAAGAGGGGAAAAAAAGCACGAAGAACATATAACATATGGCATTCCCTATCGCCTCAGCTGGTGTTTGCCATTTCCTGCTTGTAACTTTCTTAATTTTACATCTTCTCCTCAATTTCAGTATACTAGACATTTTAATCAGATTTAACATTGGTCTTCTTGGTTTTTTTCACTTGCTGCCCCTGCTCATATTAATCTCTTCAGTTCTATGACTAGGCCTCTTTGATTTGAAGAAAAACTAGTACTTACAATGCCTAGGGTGTCTTCAAAATAATCAATAATGTGCTTATCGTGATGTGGCTGTCTGGGTAAGCTCTGATCAGATGCAAGTGGCAGTAAAATAAATGCATGTTCTAATATTTTAATTAAATTTTATGAAATTAATGTATGTGATGTTAGCAAGAGTACAAATCAGTGAGTGGTGTGGAAGCCACCTATGAAACAAACAAACAAAAAATGTAACTTACTTCAAGTAACTCAAGCATTACCCATCAAAGATGAACCTCAGTTTTATCAACTGGCCCTGGCCAAAGCCACGCTACATGAAAAAGCAGTTCTCTTTAAGAAAGACAGGAAAACAAAACTGGTCATTTGACCTCAGGCAAACAGGTTGAAGACCTGACTAACATAGGCTGTTGGGATCCTGTCCATGGCTGTAAAATCTTCCACACGAATTCCAAAGTCAAAAGTGAAAGCAAACCAAAGAAAACAAAAGGTGAAAGCCATTCCCCAGATTCTAAAATAAATACCTAGCTGTTCTCAACTAGGAATAGGACTTACTGGGTGATCTCCCATTCCAAGCTTCTTACTGCAGGCTGAAGAACATGACAGTCGTCAAGAGTTCTTGCAGTTTGCTTCAGCAGTTAACTCTGCCTCTAGGCACCCCAAGGAGTATTGCTGGCAAAATCAACGAGTAAGTCACCCAAAGCACATTCTTTCACACTCTGGCAGCAGTTTCTAAGATCAGGCAATTATCAGTTAAGGAATTAATGTGACCAGCCAGGGCTCCATGTTGACATATCAGGTGTTAAGATTTTCTGGAGGGATCCTGAGTTAATTTCTTAAAAGTAGTATACATATAATATGCAGGGATCCCATCACATTTTCTCAGCTTCACTAATCAAGGTGGTTCTTAGACTTCACCTTGTCCTAAATTTCTCACCACATATAATTACAAACTCACCCTTCCCTATGTACCTCCCCACAGGGTTGTCTAATCGAGAGGATTATGGGTTACCTCTTCACAGGTCCCCATATACCAAACAACATAGACATATTTCCTTGGCTATAGAAATTAAAACCGTTTTGGGGGGAGCACCTGGGTGGCTCAGTCGGTTAAGAGCCCGACTCTTGATTTCACCTCAGGTCATGATCTCTCAGTTCATGAGTTCAAGCTGCGCATTGGGCTCTGTGCTGACAGTGCAGGGCCTGCTTGGGATTCTCTCTCTCTGCCTCTCCCCAATGCTCTCTCTCTCTCTCTCTCTCAAAATTAATAAACTTTTTTAAAATATTTTTTGGTCATAAATATTCAGTTTAGAAATTTTTAAATTTATTCATAAAAAGATCCTTCATTATCTTATGTCAATGTAAAATTAATTTCTCCACAAAACAAAATCACCAGACAAATTCAAAATTAAAACATCTCAGAGTCTCACATGGATTGGAGTTCCAAAATTGGTAGCTATAATTATGACTAGGTGTCAGAATGAAATTTTAAGGCAAGAGAGTCTTCAAGTCTGTAAGAATCATGACTGAATAATGCTAGATATAAAAATTTACATTATATTATGTAGGCACAAGGATAAAAATTACACAGCTAAAGAGGTCCAAGACTTAGCCCATCCTCACATACATTTTGACATTTCTCTTCCTTGCCCTCACACCTTATCCTAGCCCAGAATTCATAAGAAACCAAGAGTTTAAGGCAATTAAGTACAACCATCTGTAAATCACCCAGAAAATGACTCAAAGTGTAGTATCAGAAGACTGACAAGAAGGAAATTCTTATGATAAGAATTTACAGCATTCAAGAAAAAAAAAAAAAAGCAGTGAAGCCAGATGTCAAAATATGTATTTAGTGACTCATAAAATTTCATTGCCCCAAAGTGAAAAAACAGATACCACAGTTAGGCAACATTTTCAGCAGATGCCCTTAAAATACTTCTAACTTCAAAATAGTTTTTTAAATCTTCTTGAAGTACTTCCTACCCTTTTATATTGCTCTTATTTTATTGACATTTTCTTACCACTGTCCTACAGGATTAGGAGTGGACCCAGGAGCAGAAGAAATCAAGATAAACTGGATGTCAAATTCCCATACTCTGCTTATCCACATCTAATTCAAACTTGTTCCAATATGTAGTCAAATGGGATCGACTGGGTGATGAAATGGACGCAGAAGATGGATCCATTTTAATCATATCCCTCTCCTCCATCTTTCTAAAAGGCAATCTGTAACATATGCCTCTTACATTTAATATTTTAACCTTGTTTTTAAAACTTCAAAAGACAATAGTACTGAGTACTCCACACTGGAAAAGCTGGAGAAAACCCCAGGCATGAGAAGAATCTCCCCAACTCCCTCAATCCCCAAGATTTATACTCAGTTAAAACTGCAGGCTCAAGGTTCACATATGTCCACAGATGTGTTTAGTCAACCAGAGTGACTTTCAGTCGAGTTTCACTCTCCAATTTGCCACAATCCCCACCACTGCTTATTATATTTCAGAATCACTTCATACATTCACCTTACCTATTAGTCCCTGTATACATCTCAGATTTTGACCCTTGCAAATGAAGATTTATCCTCATACACTCACATAAACTCAGCATTGGCAGGGGACTTAGGCTGAAACAATCATCCATTAGATTATTGGATTCTCTAACACACTTCTGCCTAGTTTTTTTTGCATGTCAGAAACACCAGAACCTCTAACAAATATAGATGCCTGAGCCCCCTCCCTGATATACTGAATTAAAATATCCAAGGATGGAAGTGGGGGGCAGGGGGAGGTTCCTGACCATCAGTGCAGGTGAATCTGATGAACAGCCAGGGTTACAAACCATTTCTTGATTATATTTAGTAATAAAGAACTCACTGCTTCCCAACAGGTTTTTGGAGAAGAACTTAAGAAAATTCTCTCCTCGGGCAAATCTTAGTGTTCAGACTAGAGACAGAGAAGTTACCTGCCTCAGCCCTGGAGTGGCTTGACAGTATATCAGAGAGCCTTGTCAAAACTTGCAGGGGTTTGTTATAGAAGCTAGTCTTTACTTCTTCCACTTCCTGCCATATGTTTCGTTCCCCGCTGGCTCCATTCTGAGAAAATTTTCCATCTCTGTGTCCATGTGAAAGCTAAAGTTACCTATTCAGGTGTTGCAGCTGTCATCAATGATATCCTGGTGATGGGATGAAATAGATTTTGCTTCAGAAACTATGGAAAGAAAGTCAGTGCACAGAAATGACAAGTTATGAAATGATGAAGTACAACATCTGGCTGAGAAGTGAGTCATACAGGTGCCATTAACAAGACAAACAGGAAGCTTCTTTATTAAATCGCAAAGTTAAATTTCCAGGCTATTTTGGACTTTCTCTACACAGGCCTATTCACCAAGTCGACCAAAACATTACAATGGATTTGACCAGATGTTCAGGTGAATTAACTGAAATGGCTGATTATTATAATGTAACAAAGATTCATCCATATGATTGTTAGCAGAAATTTGATAACAGAAGGTCCAAAAAGACATCATCATAATACCAAGTAGAAATATACTGTATAATACTTTATACCTTTCAGAGCACTTGCTTACAGAGAATCTCTTTGAAACTTTAAAAAAATCCTTTTGTCAGGTGATGATAAACCCATGCTCTCGATAAACCAACAGAGACTCCGGTGAAATGACTTACCTAAGTTTAGTCAGTTAGAATCAGAGCCTGCACAATTCCCAGATTTCCTAAATGTAAGGCCGTGCTCAAGTTCTGAGGGCCTGCAGATTTTACATTATAAAAAGAAGCTTAAAAAAATGGCAAAATTGTTAACTAACGTAAACCTAACCATAATTCTGGAAAACATGTAACCAAATAGGAAGAAATGCAGTAAAAAAAAAAAAAAAATGGAATTGTAAAACAACCTCTATCCCTGGCTGCCAAGGAGACACGTCAGTTTTAAAACCAAGCCCTAAGGAACTACTGGTGATGTAAACATCTGCAGCCAGTCCCCAGCCCTTCAGGAGCCAGTGGTCAAGGGCACAGACTCAGGGCAGAGAAGAGAAGAATGACACCACCTTATGGTTGTACGGCACTTTATACAGTGACATGGAAGAAGTGAGACGCATTTCCCTGCCATGTAAACACTGGCTGAGGAATGTTGAGGCAAGAAGATGCAAAGTGCAGCTGGAAGGGCTTTTTGAGCCTCAGCCATGACAGTGCTTCCTGGTGCCCAACCGTGGTAGGGGTGGAACGGAGATTCAAGACAGATAGTTTGAAAACACAAGACATAAGGCATTACTTGATTCTGTCATATCTGATTGAGCAAGCAAAGTTAAGTCATGGGAAAATGAGGAAGAATGTCTCTTAAAACTCAAGATCTTCATGCCCTAAACGATTAAGCCCTTGGATCATTCATCTGAGACAAGAGGAAATTGACAGTGAAAACAGCAGCGCCCTCTATTAAAATGTTGAAGGGATGAAATGAGGTATGCAATGATTCCCTCTTCCTATCTAATTCCATGTTATTTAGGATATTTTATTGAGAACACTGCTATAAAATTATTAGTAGATTGAAAATTTCTTATTTCTTTTTACCCTCCAAATTTTGTTAATTTTCAGTGTTGATTTTTAGGATGGAGGAATTAACTCAAAATGTTATGTATCCTTATATGAATACTCCTTAATGGGATATATATGTTTTAGGAAAAAATCAACATATATAATTGATATATATATATATTCTCTATATATAATTAATATATTTGATATAAAATTAATAATTATATATGGAATATATAATAATATATTAATAATTATATATAATTACATATGGAATATATTCTAGCTCCAGCTTAAGGAAAGGCCAATGCAAGCAATAAAATTCAAAATTATTAAATGGATAATTATTAATGATTATTTGCCTACATTAATTCAATATATATTTACTAAGTACCTATCCTGTCAAATACTACGTAAGACATAAGGATGCAAAGATGAGGAATACAAGACCCCCTGCCCTTGAAAGGTTTACTATAAGAGGAGAAGCTTTCAAGGCTATGAGAAATATATAGTAGAGATATAGGATATAGTAGAGAAACACAAACCAGTAATCAAAACTCAGGTGATAAATAACCTTATATTCCCCCCTAAGGAATCTAGACTTTTATGATGGGCAAGGAGAACCATGGAAAAGTTTTAAACAGTGAGTGATTGTTAAAATAATGTTTTGTAAATAGCAACACTCCAGTAATGGGGAACAGCGTAGCTTGAAAGGATTACGACCAGAGATAGGGAAACCACATAGAAGACTACTGCAGAGCTCACAGAAAACATGATCAGGGCTTGAACCAGAGTCCAATATGGAAGTTAAGTGGGGGTAGAGTAGAGAGCAGGAAATGTGTGCCATTAAGGTACCCTATTAAACATTTTTTACAACCATAATTTAGAGGAGATAAGACTATTAACTATGGGAATTTCCTTACCCAAGAAAAGAGACTTCTTCTACAAGGTAGAAGGAGACATCAGGAAAAAGAAATATGGACAAAGGACTTAACTAGACATTTCTCCAAAGAAGATATACAAATAGCCAACGTGCACATGAAAAATGTGCAACATCACTAATCATCAGAGAAATGCAAACCAAGACTACAATGAGGTATCACCTCACACCCATTAAGATGGCCACTATCAAAAACAAAACAAAACAAAACAAAACAAAACAATACAAAAACAAAAAATAACAAGTGTTGGCAATAATATGGAGAAATTGGAAGACTAGTGCACTCTTGGTGGGATTGTAAAATGGTGCAAACTGCTATGGAAGACAGTATAGAGGTTTCTTGAAAAATTAAAAATAGGGGCACCTGGGTGGCTCAGTCGGTTAAGCATCCAACTTTGGCTTAGATCATGAGCTCACAGTTCTTGGGTTTGAGCCCTGCATCGGGCTCTGTGGTGCTGTTTAATCAGACACAAATAAAATTCCTGAGGATCTCAAAAAAATAATAATAAATAAAAAAAAATTTTTTTAAGAAAAATCAAAAATAGAACTACCATATAATCCAGCAATCTCACTTCTGGGTATATATCCAAAAGAACTGAAAGCAAGGTCTCAAAGACATTTGCACTCCCATGGTCATAACAGCACTATTCACAATAGTGAACAGCCAAAATGTGAACGCGACCCAAATGTCCAACAATGGATGAATGAATAAACAAAATGTGGTCTAGACATACAGTGGAATATTGTTCAGCTCTAAAAAGGAAGGAAATACTGCCTCATGTTACAACATGGATGAACCTTGAGAACATTACACTAAGTGAAATCAGTCAGTCATAGGAAGATATATACTGGGGCGCCTGGGTGGCTCAGTCGGTTAAGCGGCCGACTTCGGCTCAGGTCATGATCTCGCACTCTGTGAGTTCGAGCCCCGCGTCAGGCTCTGTGCTGACAGCTCAGAGCCTGGAGCCTGTTTCAGATTCTGTGTCTCCCTCTCTCTCTGACCCTCCCCTGTTCATGCTCTGTCTCTCCCTGTCTCAAAAATAAATAAAAGTAAAAAAAAAATTTTTTTTTAATAAAAAAAAAAGGAAAGATATATACTGTATACTTCCATTTATATGAGGTACCTGGAGTAATCAAATTCATAGAGACAGAAAATAGAATGGTGGTTGAGAGGGATTTGGGGGAAAGGAAAGTTGTTCGTGGATACAGAGTTTCAGATTTGTGGAAAAAACTGTTCTGGAGATGTGTTAACACTACTGAACTATACACTTAAAAATGATCAAGATGGTAAAAAAAAAAAAAAAAAAAAAAGAGGAAGAAAGAGGAGGAGGAGAAGGGGGAGATGAAGAAGAAAACAAGAGATCAGAGCAAATGCACCCACTTCCCCCACCGCCCCCCACCCCCACCTCCTCAGGGGTAAACTTTGGATGGGTTGTGCAATAGATAGCGGATAGGAGAAGCCCCAAAGTCACATGGAGCCTCGACCGACACGGTACCTGAACAATAGAGAAGTTACTGAACAAGGTGCCTGACCAGATGGGCCTAGGAGAGTACTTTGTTCCCCAGGGCCTGCACGTGGCTGCAGTGGTCACAGAAGATTGTTCAGGGTGTTGGTTGTCACGCCTGTGAGAAGTTCACAAAGATTATGGGTGAAGAGACTCTAGCAGAGCCAATACTAAGCCAGGGATCACAGCCAGAAGCCAGAGGTTTTGTCTCACTGTAAATAAGGTGAAGGCCAAGCCAGCAAACAACTATGTTACACGATAGTTACTGGGGCCAAGGGCACTTCAGCAGCTCATCAGCAAGAATACAGAGTGCAGCACAGGGTAGACACCCTACCCCTCCCATTGTCTAAAGGATAATTAGAATCTCCTCTCGCCTAGATGCCTTCTTGAGAAGACAAAAAGAGAAGAAACTTGAGAGGAGAAAGGAGGAGCAAATCCAGGTTTTGCAGCGCCCGAGGCTTATACAATTTAAGGACTCATCTTTCAGAAAAAGAATACAAATTTGTAAATGGAGAATTGCTAGGGCCATTCCCAAGAATTTCAAGGTGGGGCGGGGCTGGGGGAGGGGGGAATCACAGACAAGTGAGGGGCCCTGAAGCATAAGCTTCCTTTAAATTCACTTCTGGGAAGAAACCCTGAAAAACTGAGTAATTGTCAAAAAGAGACTGTTTTGAATCCGCAAAGATGAAAGAGCCAATGCACTCTGCCATCAGTGGGAGTGAGGTGTCCAGAGTACAATAAAATCAGTTGTAGAAAATAAAGTGAAAATATGCATCCTAGTGTATAAATTTCCACCACCTACTACATCTTCTATGTTCAGAGACTTAAAAGTCACTTTGTAAATTGCTCAAAAAGGAATAAGCTGCTGGAAGTCGGATTTGAGTTGTATTGCTGACTTTAACCCAATGCATGCCCAAAACAATGAGGGATGTAAACCATTTGAAAGTAATAAATGCGAGGGTAGTTAAGATCACCTGGTATCTACTTCCTATGAATATTTTTCACTTTTCCTGGAATTGTGGTATAGATAGCTGAGCTAAAAGCTACTCTATAACAGTGGATTCTCAAAGGGTGCATGAGGTCCTCCCCTTTCCAACTACAAAGCTGTCGGAGACTGGATTTTTTTAAATATACACTTCAACCAAAACAACATTTCACAACAGATTGAATGCAGGAGCAGACATGCGAATCCAGCTGTCTTCTATTAAGCCAAAAAAAGATGGAGATTTGCAAAACTGTAACAAAGCCACTCTCCTCACTAATTTTTTTTAAAAAAACTATATTTAGGAGCGCCTGGGTGGCTCAGTCGGTTAAGCATCTGACTTCAGCTCAGGTCATGATCTCACAACTTGTGGGTTCGAGCCCCACATCGGACTCTGTGCTGACAGCTCAGAGCCTGGAGCCTGCTTCAGATTCTGTGTCTCCCTCTCTCTCTGCCCCTCCCCTGCTCATGCTCTTTCTCTCTCTCTCTCTCTCTCTCTCTCTCTCTCTCAAAAATAAATAAACATTAAAAAAATTTTTAATAAATAACTATATTTATATATGAATGTATTGTAATACAAATTGTTACTTATGTTAACAGCATAAACCTATCACATTACTTTAAATTAATATGTTTAAATTTTTCTAATTATGAAAAATATTAACATAACCCACATTAACCAAAATTCTTTGGGATCCTCAACAATTGTTAAGAGTATAAAGGGAGCCTGAGAACCACTGGTCTGTGAGAAGCAAGGTGAATGCTAGGTAGCCAGCTTTATTCCAAAGGAATCAATAATGAAATATCGTTCTACTTTTATAGAATGGAGGATCCAGTAGAGATTAAGGAACACACAAATAGTGCAGATGCCACATTAACAGTGGCTTTAGGTCTCAACTTTAATGTCAGCCTCTTAGAAAAGGCTACCCTGTTCACCCTGTCCAAAGAAGCCTTCCCTGGTCTCTGTCTCCCTCTCTGTCTCTCTCTCATTCTCTCTCTTTCTGTATGTGTGGTGTCTTTACCCTATTTCCTTTACAGCACTTTTTCAAAATGTCTAATGATCTTATTTCTTTCTTTGGTTTTCTACGTGTTTATTTTCTGTAGTTCTCACTCTTTTCTTGCTTATTTATCTATCTCTCCCTTCGAATATCAGTCCCATGCAGACTCTGGATGTCTTGTTCAATCCTCTGTTCCAATATCTGAGTAAAGATCTGACACAGTAGGAGTTTAAATAATATTTGTTGATTGACTGAATGAACTGACTAAATCTATTAAATACTCACTTCCAGAGCTATGAAATGAGGAAAAACTGGGGCGCCTGGGTGGCTCAGTTGGTTAAGCATCTGACTTGGTTTTGGCTCAGGTCATGCATGATCTCATGGTTTGTGGGTTCCAGCCCTGCATGGGGCTCTGTGCTGGCAGTGCAGAGCCTGCTTGGGATTCTCTCTCCCTCTCTCTCTCTGCCCCTCCCCCACTTGTGTTTTTTTAATCTCTCTCTCTCTCTCTCTCTCTAAATAAACTTTTTTTTCAAATGAGGAAAAACTGAGAAATCCAGAGAACATTTTTAAATGTGATATTTGCTCTTCTTTTCTGAATTAGCAAATGCTTCTTAAAATATTAAAGGAGCTGCTGTTTTCCCTATAGTTTTTCTTGTGAAGCACTGTGGTCTTGCCTATAGCCAAGTCTATTCAGACCTCCAACCAGAAATACTTTCTGTTAGTGGAAGATGGCACCCAATGGCATATCGCTAGGAAACCTGCTGGAGTGCCTCTGAGACTAACAGAACTTTTGTTATATATTTACCTCTGACCAGATTTACCACTTGCTGCTTTTTGCCTAATTTGTTCTAATAACGGTAGCTCAGATTTGACCAGCATATCAAAAAGCTCCACACCTAAACACGTACACACACGCACCACACACACGTACAGAGAGAGAGAGAGAGAAAGACCTGAACACAGGCTATGCTAAACGTAAATTTCTATCAAAAGAACAGGGGCACCTGGGTGGCTCAGTTGGTTAAGCATCTAACTTCGGCTCAGGTCATGATCTCATGGTCCGTGAGTTTGAACCTCACATTGGGCTCTGTGCGGTCTCCCTCTCTCTGCCCCTCCCTCACTCACACTCTCCCTCTCTCTCACACAAATAAACATTTTTAAAAAGGTAAAAAAAGGGGCGCCTGGGTGGCGCAGTTGGTTAAGCGTCCGACTTCAGCCAGGTCACTATCTCACAGTCCATGAGTTCGAGCCCCGCGTCAGGCTCTGGGCTGATGGCTCGGAGCCTGGAGCCTGTTTCCGATTCTGTGTCTCCCTCTCTCTCTGCCCTTCCCCCGTTCATGCTCTGTCTCTGTCTGTCCCATAAATAAATAAAAACGTTGAGAAAAAAAAAATTAAAAAAAAAAAGGTAAAAAAAAAAAAAGAAAGAAAGAAAGAAAAAGAAAAAAGAAAAAAAAGAATAGACAGGTGCTAAAGGACTTTAAGTGCTTTCACCCAGGTAAGGACACTTGTTATTTATCACAAAGAACATATAGCACCATGTATGCAACCAGCATTCCCTAGGCAGAGAATCTGATCTTTGCCCACAATTAGTTTGCAAACAGTACCACTCATGTCATCATATGACATCTGGGCCAGGGTCTACATAGGCCTGCATGGTGTAGCTCCTGCAAAGGTACACCATAGTTATAGCACTTGGTACATGTCCTATATCTGCCCCCACTAACAGTATGACCTTGCTTAAATCACTAAACCCTGTGCTGTGGTGTTTCCCATTTACAGAACATAGAAGATAATACCTGTCCCAGGCGCTCCCCCTATAAGGATGTTGTAAAGATGGATGAGATTAGTGATGGCAAAGCTCTTTGTTTGAAAGGTGCTATTTCAATCCCACGTACTATTATTAGGGCTTTCTGCAATTTCTCAGCTAATGGACTGTGCAACAGATGGGGCCTAGACAACGTTTGATATTGATATTTCCCTTGGATTTTTTCTTTTTCCCACCTCTCCTATTTATTATTTATTAAAATTCTAGCTCTGATCTACATAACCAGAAAAAAAAAAAAAAACAAAACACACAGAAGGCTTCTGTGTTTGGACTGAATTTGTGAAGATCACCCTACCCAGGCAGTTACAAATCTATCAGGGCTATGCATCTGTAAGTGCACTGGGGTCTTAGCAGCAGAACAACTGACAGAACTGGATTGAGCAGCTACAGAGCTACTAGGATTTAATGCAGTCGAGTGGATGGATTATGAGTTACTTTCATTTCTTTTAAAACATTCTTTTTTGGTGTTTGATGTTTATGAGATAAGAAAAAAAGAAAAAAATTTTAAGCCCTACCTATACTCAAAACACATATCTGGGAGTTCTAATGCGAACCCTTTCGACTAAACTGATAAAGTAGCATGAACTATTAACCAGAGACATACTGGTCTTTTACAGTTCCCCAAGGAGGGAATCAGGAAGACTTACTAATGGGTGCACTGGCCACTCACTAGGAGATAGGAGAAGAGGGGCAAAGGATTACATCTGGCAGGTGGAGGTATAACAGCACAGATACTAAAGGTTTAAAAGCAGACTGACTCATGGGCCTGACAGACAAATCTCATGTCCGGTAGCCTCCCCCACCACCTTGCTTTCTGCTTAAAGCCACTTCTGACTAAACCAATTCCATTTTGAGTACGATTTAGTCTTCATTTTAATACAAGTTATTTCAACAGTTAACTCACTGCCATGATGTCACTTTAAACTGAAAAACACACATCCAAGATTTCAGAGGGAGATGATGCCCAACAAAGACACTATTTGGCTCCCATTTCGTTTAACCCAGTCACTTAAAAGTTGCTGCGGCTGGGGGAAGGAAGTCTCCAGCCGAACAGGCTGCTGAATTGAGAGAAAGGAACAGGTTGTGCCTGTTTATTGCTGTTTGGTGTTGTTCCCAAATCAATGGATGCTAATTGAGAGGGAGCGTGGCTTCATATTGCATGACACTCTGGGTATACGATAGGAAGTCTCAGGAGGGATGTTTTACATTAAAGCTAATGTTATACTCTGCTTAATTAGCATTGCTGTAACGGATTTCATTTTTCCCTGTTAGGAGAAGAATGTGCTATGTTACAGTTTTCCTGCTGCAAAATACTAAACTATATGATGGAGGTGAAGAAGTGGTTTGAGAACTGAACGACTTGCTGGCAAAGAAGAACCAGACGGGATGGCATTTCACTAATCGAGATGAGTGGTACGCTAGCCAGATGGGAGGAATACAGAAGGGAACAATGGAAAGAAATCCTCAGAATGACACCATTATTTCGGAAATTATTATAAATCAGAAGGGTTGGGAACCTATAAGCAATTCCAGATAAAAAAAAAAAACAAACAAACGAGTCAGTCACTCTTGAATAGTCTGTGGTAACAAACATTAAAGATGCTGATGACTAAAACTCCTGAATCCCGTGTAATTCATCCGTACCTGATGGGAATATAATAGGAATAGCAGAGGTGGGAATAGCCCCTACTTTTGCCAGATATCACTGCCAGTCAGCACACCGATTGCTCTACCTTTGACCTCCTTAATTTCATCTCTGACACTGGCTGTTGCTTTGCTCCCATTTACACATAAGCTGTGCAGCCTTTACACGTTAAAGTTCCTTCGTGCGTGCCAGAGTAAGAGGTGCCATACTGGCTGCCCATTCCCCAAAGCGTTGGTGACTTTAGCGGCAGCAGACATGAAAGTACAAGACTGGTTGTTTCTGGACTGGCCACCAGACACCAAGCCCTGGCCATTGCATAAGTACAACCGGGCCAGAGAGGCTTTCACAGATTGATAGAGCAACAAGTTGCCCAGACAAAGAAATTCAAGCTTGTAGTTACACCTAAATTGGTTTACTTAAGTGAGCTTATCCTGCTCATGGTCTCAGGAGAATATTTCTGAGGATGACCCATACTCAGCTGCCTACCTCTGCTAAAGAGGCCTGTTGTTATCCCAGAATAAAGAGATGATTATTCAGTTCTCTGATACAAGTCAAAACACTCACATCTTCTGCTCACAAGGAGCCAGCAGAAAATGGGTACTGAGCTGGGAGAACAGGTGTGTTTGCGCTTGGAGGAAGCAGCGAGGGATATGAAAACGACTTAGCAGCTGGTGAAAAAGAAGATTGAAATTGTGCCAGGCAAAGGGTGTTTTTTCCCTAATTATGCAAAAGCCTTAATTCCATTGATCCTGTTGTTCTCTTCTTTCTCCATCTAAATAATATAAAATCTATGTAACAACTCTTTTGGGAAGTCAAAAACATTGCCAGGGATGCCTATTAAGGGAATGAGGGTCAAGAAACACTCTTTAGTGGATAACCTTGCTATTTTCTCAGGGTTTGTGATCCATGGTAAGCTTAATTAGAAAAAATAAAAGATGTAATAAAATGAGATGTAGTCATTAAAGCTAAAAAAAAAAAATGGCATAGAAAGAGTAACCTCGGGAAACAACACCCAGGAAACCTCAAAGGCTCTTTTTTCATTTGCACTGTTAGTTAACTGTTGGCATTCATTCCTTCACTCATTTGACAGAAATTTATCAAATATGTATTTTGTGCCAGACACTGAGATACACGTTTAGATACCAAAAAGATGAAAAATGTATTTTCTGCCTTCTGCAGTGGCTCACAATTCAAGGTTGAAAAAGCACTTCTCCCCTTCAGCCGAGCTGGTGGTTGGGGCGGTCACTTAGATATAACTTCATTCTATTTGTGAAGGTTAGTCTGACCTTTCATTTCAGGTGCAAATTGCATTCTTAAAAGTTGAATCTTAGTTGAATTCTTCTGATGATTTGTGAGAAACCCAGGACATGATTTGAATTGAGGGCAAGGACCTTGCTCAGATGTGACCATGCGACCCAGAAGGCCCACGTTCCCCCTCGGCTTGCTTTGTGGGTGTGTAAGTGATCCTACATGAGCACCCAACCCAGATATGCTCACCATTTCCAAACCCAAATAAAGTAAAAGAGCAAAAATAAGACCCAAAACAGTAAAATAAGAAACCATCCTCACCCCCAACTTTCACACAAAAAAAGAACAACTGCTTGAAAGCAAGTTAGCAGCATCACTGCCCCTTGTCTCGGTTCTCTCTCACTCAAGAAGGCAACATGTGCCACACCACCCAGGAGTTAAGGCCACCTTCTGACTCTACAGCTTGTGGTTGCAAACCAGCATTACACATCTCTCCACACTGTCAGAAACTGCATCAGCAGACCTCAGAGCTGGAAACAGCAGTCACAGTATGAGGTTCCATGTCTCTCTGTTTGACTTATAAAATGTCAATCATTGTGTGGTCTCAGATACATTGACTTACTCACTGTTTGGTAACATTGCAATGACAATGTGTTTTAAATATATGCTGGAAGGACAATTTAAACACTTGACAGCAGTGAGAGTCAAGACAGACCATATTTTCCTTTCTGAATCTAGTATGCAAGAGAATCTGCACATACTGCCAGTGTTTTATTGTCATTTACATAGTCTTCAAATGCAAAAGTGTTGGTTAAGCAGGCATTTCGCTGGTTGGTTTTACCTTGAGAGCCTGATAGAGGGAGGAAAAGTTACTAGATGAAGAGAACAAAGAGAGCAGGAGCCAAAGGCACCAATCTGCAGGTTTCCCATTCATTTTGCTTGCTCTGTGTATATCCCACGTCCTTTCTTAAACCCCACTTCTACCCCCGGGGCTACCATCCTGGAGCTTATACCCTTAAGTAGTCCATGCTCTAAGGTAAAAATGGTCATCCACTTTTTTCAGGGGAAAGGATCCAAGGAGAATATAAAAAAAGAAAAGATATAAAATACATTGTGGCAGGATAATTCATTCAGATATTAAAACAGGCTTTATTCTGAAATTACTTTTCCCCCCTCAGCCCCTTTTGAGAAAAAGAGCCATGCCCTTTGGACTCCTTTGCTCCAGGAGTCCACATGTTTTCTTCTTGGCTTTGTTTTTCAAAAATTGTGAATTCCTTGAAGGTATTAAGTTATGAGGATGATGAGAAAAAAAAGTTGGCCTGACAGAGAGAAAAGGTTTCCCCACATCCAGAAAGTGAGGAGCCTAAAACCTGCACCTTCTTCCCTAGATAGAGCTTCAGCAGGGATGTCCATGCAGAAGGTGTCACAGAAGCAGAAGGGTAAGCTGCTTCAAGGGGACCTCACTGGCTTAAACAAAAGGCATTTCAGTGGTGACCATAATGGATGATACTGGCTTTGCCCCATTTTCTGGGCAAAATTTAAACCTCCGGGAGGAAGAAAAAGGAGCACAACAATGACAAAGATTTGGTTTCCTATTTGCTCAGCAACTTATAGGGAATAAAGTCATATGACACTTGTTGGTCACACAAGTTTGTTATTCCAAATTCAGTAGTTTCAAATAAAAACAAAACAAACTAACCACACTTGTTAGCAGTTAATTCTACTTAGGGGTGCCTGTGTGGCTCAGTTGGTTGAGTGTCTGACTCTTGATTTCGGTTCAGGTCATGATCCCAGGATCGTGGGATCAAGCCTCGTGTCCAACTCCACACTGAGTGTGGAGTCTGCTTAAGATTCTCTCTCTCTCTCTCTCTCTCTCTCTCTCTCTCTCTTTCCCTCTCTCCCTCCCTCCCTCCCCCTCTCCCCCCCTTTGCCGATCTCCCCCACTCACACACACACACCCACTCTCTCTCTAAAGATAGATAGATAGATAGATAGATAGATGAGAGAGAGAATTCTACTTAGGTGTCTTTTTCTCCCAGGGTATGTGTGGCTGCTGTTATTTCTTCCTTGGCTATAGTTGGTAGAGCAATGCTGACTTCTCCAAGTGCCATAAATTTGTGGTCAGAAGACCTAGAGTCTATTATTTGGCTGTTGATTCTATTCCACAAACTTTAATTGAACACTGTTTTGTGGTTACCAAGAACCGTGCAGGTTGTGAGATATTACTCTATTGATTAAATAACAAGTTAGCCTGCCACAGTTTCCTGATTGTTGGCTGATGACATGAGACTCTTGGGTCAGAGACAAGGGTTTTATTACTCATAGCACAGCAGGCAGCACGAGTAGCATATTTTATCATTCTTCCTTGTCTTCAAGTCCCACAGTGGCTACACAGATGGGCCTAGATGGGTGCTTGCACATGGCATGAGTTGCATTTCAGGAAAGAAAACTTAAACATAGGGAACTTGAATCTTTCATACTGGACAGCAAGCATAACTGATTATATATATATATTTTTTTAATATTTTTTTATATATTTTACATATTATATATATTCATTTTTGAGAGAGAAAACATAAGCGGGGGAGGGGCAGCAAGACAGGGTGACAGAGGATCCAAAGCGGGTTCTACACTGACAGCAGCAAGTCGAGCACAAGGCTCAAACTCATGAACCATGAGATCGTGACCTGAGCTGAAGTCATCTGACTGAGCCACCCAGGTGCCCCAAGCATGCCTGCCTTTTGCTCTAGGGAAAACACTATCTCTGTCTTCAAAGGCTGCCTGCTGTATAAACCTCCTTGAAAAGACATTCTAGAGCAAAGGCCAGTCCATGTCTCTGTTCCCAAGACATGCAGAAATATGACAGACACATGGAAAATTATCTCCTGGCAGTGTTAAGTCACTTGCTGTAGCACTTATAAAGGCTAAAGAAGCATGACATCAACCCTCAAAGAATCCAGTAAAAGAGATCAATTGGTTGGTATAGGACTATAAGCAAAGAACTTCACTTTTCAGTGTTTCTCTTTCTGTGATTATAAAATAGGAGCGATATCTGCCCACTCACTGCTTATTTTGAGAAATAAAGGAAAAGGAACAGTCTGACAATGCTTTGAGTTTCATGATGGACACTCTAAAATAGAAAAACATCATATAAAGAACATACTGGTTTCTAATCACACTTTATTTTCTGATGCCCTTGGAGGAAATGTGATAAACATAAAGATATTTCATTCTGATAAGGTAGAGATACTGATTTTTTTTTTATGCTGAATGTGTGTGTAAGCCATTAATATTATCAAACTGCAAAGCTGACCAGATATGTTTAAATGCTCTGTTCCAATAGAAATCACTGTTCAGATTTCTGGGGAAAAAAATCAAATACATTTGCTATCTCTGTACCACATCACTTTGTAGCTGGAAAAGACAACTGATCTGTGATCCCTGAGTCCGCCTTATACTGTCTTCCCCACACTTTTCATCATCCACACATACAGCTGACAGGACTGCCTCCTTGTCTGTCTTCCAGTTGGGGGGTAGCTGATCTCCTCTTCATTCTCCTAGTCTTAACTTCCTTTCTGCTGCCTACCTAGTTTTCACATAAAGTCAAAACTAGATTTTACACTTATAGATACAACAATCATTAGACTGCACATATTATCTTTAGAAGTTTACCTAAATTCAGATATAGAATCTCCAACACTCTCTGGCCAATTCTAATACCACATGTCTTAAAACATCCTACCTTTCCCTGAAGTCAGTGTTTATCCATGTGCTCTATGACCCCTGCACAAAAATGCTTAGGCCCACATCCCTGATCTAGTTAATCAGAGCATCTGAAAATAGAGCCAGAAGTGTGCATTTTAACAAGCATCACAGGTGATTCCAACAGCCACTAAAGTTTGAGAACTCCTTTAAAACAATCACCAATAACTTCAATAATTATACTTTTCTTCCAAATTGTAGAATAAAAGACAGAAGCATGAGCCATTCACTGAAAGGCAAAAAAAAAAAAAAAAAAAAATACAAGAGGCAAAAATATTTTTAAGGTTTATTTATTTATTTTGAGAGAGAGGGAAAGAGAGAGAAGAAGAGAGAGAGAGAGAGAGAGAGAGAGAGAGAATCCCAAGCAGGCTCTGCATTGTCAGCATGGAGCCCGATGCAGGGCTTGAACTCACGAAATGCAAGATCATGACCTGAGTTGAAACCCAGAGTTGGATGCCCAACTGACTGAGCCACCCAGGCACTCCAAGGCAAAAATATTTTTAATTAAATAGAATGATTTCTAAAGACCAAATATATTTTAATAATGTATATACATGAATAATAGCCTGATTACTTTCATTAAAAGGAAGAGTCTACAAGATTAAATATCCAACAATAGGAAAACAGTTAACTACAGTGTAGTGCATTCACTTAATGGAATATTTTGCAGTTGTTAGAAGTAATCATTATGAAAACCATATATAAAAAATATCTCTGAGAAAATAAACAAAAATGTGGAGCACAAACTGCATACACATAATTACTATAACTAAATATATGTAGGTATTAGGGAAAAAACTAGGAAAGGTCAGAGTTATAAAAATTATATGTGACTTGTCCTCTCTATTTGTTTTCAAAAATACATTTAATGTTACATTTTTCCTAGAATTTAAGCTAAAGAAATAGATTGTGATAGAACTTGGAAATCCAAATTGCGATTTAAATCTTCTGACAATTCTACCAACTAGATTAACAACACTATTTGGCAGGCATTATGAAACAAGGGACTAGGTGACAGTGACGAATTCTGCTCACCTTGATTTCTGATGGAGTCAGGTTTCACTCTAACATATTAAAATCTTTTTATTGCCCATCATCTTCTTACTAATATCAAACCATATACCATCAAGACTTCTCGAACTAGAAATAGAAATTCTCTCCCTCTTCTCCCCCGCCCCCAATGGCCTCCAGTATCTGCATCTGTTCACTGTTACTCAAAGAATAGCATAAAGACGCACCCTCCAGAAAATACTTGCATTTCTACTCTCTAGAAATCCACAGGTCATCTGTCCAAACTTAGAATTCACAACAATTTAGCTCTGCAGTGTAGAAGTGACTGATTGACCCATCAAAATTGGACGTTTTGGGGGTTTTTTGTAGTTATTTTTAGAATTTCAACCTAAGAAGGGAGAATTTTTTCCCTCTACTTTTAATTTGAAACATATGATATTGAGAATCTCAGGATGAAATACTCTTCTTAAACCAGCCCCTTATTTTATACGCGGTAAAACAATATAAATAAAAAGAAATCTTATACCAGGATGACACGAAAGTTTGTTCACAAGTTGCAGTACAAAAGAGCTCAGGCAAGAGGTTGAATGGCAGCCAACATCCAGCCAGAACTCTGAGCATCAGCTCTGTTCTTTTGTTGAGGTAACACCTGGAAGGGAGTGTACATTCTCTGTTGAGAGAAGAAATCTGCTATATGTTTGTCTATTTTTAAAGCTCCTTGATTGCATGATTTTCACTCCATCAAAAATGCCTGCCCAGGAAGAGCTTTAATATAACAGACAACCTGTGAATACAGAATTGTTCCCTTTCTCAGAGCTTCCCCCCCCCCCCCCGCCCCGCCCCTGCTCTTCTAATTGTACTGGGAAACAAAAGAGCTGGATCAAACCCTGCCAAGGCTACTCCTGGTGCTCAGCTTCTTCAGGGCACACAGACTCTGGAACAGAGTAAGACTTGGATTCCCTGGACTTAAGGGAAATAATCCTCAATTCCAGTATCTATCCTAACCAAGCACAATTCCAGAGAAACTCAGTATAATGATGCTGGTGTCTCTGAAAAATGGCATAGCTCCTTTTGGATACAGAGTATAAGATGTAAGCTAGCACTATAAGTGCTATGATACTTATAATAAGTAATGTATACTTACATAATTATAATAATACTTACAATAAGTATATTTATGAACTTTTAAAGTCATAAACTGTAATATATATACATGTGCCTAACACGCACTACCTAGGACAGTCATCTACCTAAAGAATCGTACATATTATTATCATCAGGATTGTATCTCTCAACTACACTCTAAATAAAGAGGAAATTAGTCAAACATTAAATTGGAGGTGGGGATATCCCAAAGTAATGCCCTGGGTAAGCTTCAGACTAGCTACAAAACTGTATTTTCCACTTGGCTAACCCTTATCCAGATTAGTGAATGTTCACACCAGACTTAGTATTGAAACCATAACTTGTGACAATCATGTGCCCATACAGCTGTCCCAAACCACCATAAGACTGCTTCTGAGTGGCTGCACCAGTTTGCACTCCCACCAACAGTGCAAGAGGGTTCCCGTTTCTCCACATCCTCTCCAGCATTTATAGTCTCCTGATTTGTTCATTTTAGCCACTCTGACTGGCATGAGGTGGTATCTCAGTGTGGATAAAGAAATTGTGGTTTATATACACAATGGAATACTACTTGGCAATGAGAAAGAATGAAATATGGCCTTTTGTAGCAACGTGGATGGAACTGGAGAAGTGAGATAAGTCATACAGAGTAAGACAGATACCATATGTTTTCACTCTTATATGGATCCTGAGAAACTTAACAGAAGACCATGGGGGAGGGAAAGGGGAAAAAAAAGTTAGAGAAGGAGGGAGCCAAACCATAAGAGACCCTTAAAAACTGAGAATAAACTGTGGGTTGATGGGGGGGGGAGGGAGGGGAGGGAGGGTGATGGGCATTGAGGAGGGCACCTCCTCAATGGGATGAGCACTGGGTGTTGTATGGAAACCAATTTGACAATAAATTTCATATTAAAAAAATAAAAATGGGGCACCTGGGTGGCTCAGTTGGTTAAGCAACCGACTTCTGGCTCAGGTCATGATCTTGCCGTTTGTGAGTTCGAGCCCCGTGTTGGGCTCTGTGCTGACAGCTCAGAGCCTGAAGCATACTGCAGATTCTATGTCTCCCCCTCTCTCTACCCCTCCCCTGCTCACATTCTGTGTCTCTCTGTCTCTCAATAATAAATAAATGTTTAAAAAAATTTTTTTAATAAAAAATAAAATAAAAATAAATAAATAAAAGACTGCTTCTATAGTCAAACCCATCTTACAAGTATTACTGATTTTTTTAATCATTGGTATTTTTTATAGAATCACTCATTTTTAAAACTTCCTCTAGTTCAAATCCAATAAAAACCACAGCGTTGATTTCAGTTATTCAATATTTAGTGTCCATTTTTGTTTTTGTTTTTTTAATATTTATTTACTTTTGAGAGAGAACGTGCATGCACTAGCAGGGGAGGGACAGAGAGGATCGGAAGCAGGTTCTGCGCTGACAACAGCCAGCCTGATGTGGGGTTTGAACTCACAAACTATGAGATTACGGCCTGAGCTGAAGTCAAATGCTTAACCAACTAAGCCACCCAGGCTCCCCTTTCCATTTTGTGAAATTCATCAAAAGAATGTTCTCATGAGCTCAGCCTTAGTGATTTAAGCAAGCAGTCTTGAAATATTAAATTATGGTGAAGAAACAACCCCAAAATGAACTTTTAAGAAGAGTTAGTCCCACCAGTTTTTAGAGATATACAAGTTTCTCAGAAACTCATAACATTTACATTGAGTATTAAATCTGAACTAATTTCTGAGAGTATTTCAGGCTACAATTCTATTCCAATTCCACTTGGGTCTAACTCAAATCAATGCTCAAACACCATGTAGCTCACTGAATTCTCTTGAACGTCTTCAGGCTTAGGACAATACGACCCTCCACCTAAACTTGCAAAGACTGCCAGGCCAGAATCAGCAGTTATAGGATTGATAGAGAGTCTGGGAGTTAAGCTGGCATTTGACTCTTCAGCTCCACAGGGAGAGAAAGATGGGGACCCCTTCCGACCATAGGATGGGAATCAAAAGTTTACCAGAAAGAGAATGACAGGAGGTGATGTGAAGTGAGGGGAGTCTGATCACAGCTGTACACAGCTACCTGTGTTTCACATGAAATTTAGTTGTTGATTCTTTTTTTATTTTTTTTTTTAATGTTTATTTATTTTTGAGAGAGACAGAGACAGAGTGCAAGCAGGTGAGGAGAAGAGAGAGAGGGAGATGCAGAATTCGAAGCAGGCTTCAGGCTCTGAGCTGTCAGCACAGAGCCCGATGCAGGGCTCCAACTCATGAGCCGTAAGATCACGACCTGAGCCGAAGTCATATGCTTAACTGAGCCACCCAGGCGCCCCAGTTGTTGATTCTTAAAGAAACAATTGTCAGCCATATATCATGTTTAAGAAACATCATTACAGACATAAAGTATACCTGACTTCAAATCCTGATCTGGCATTTATTATCTATGTCCAAGTTACTTAGTCTCTCTGAGCCTCCTTTATCCTCAGAAAAATATCTAATTCACAAGGTTGTTATGAAAACAAAGTGAGAAAGTCTTGCCCAGCACAGAATGCGTACCCAATAAAACTTAGTCTTTTGCTCCTTTTCTTTCCAGGAATTTACAAACTAGGTGTTAATTAAAAGAATTTCCACATTTCCAAGATTAGACTTTTGCGGAGATGATCCACTTTAAGATGGTCTAATTGACACCCATTCTTCACCTTCATCCATGCATGATCAGGTTAATCACTGGCACGAGGTCATAGGGCACATCCAAGCCTCGCAATTCTTTTTTTTTTTTCTAATTTTTCACTTATTTTTTTAAGTTTGTTTATTTATTTTGAGAGAGAGAGAGAGAGCACACAAGCAGGGCAGGGTAGAGAGAGAGGGTGAGCGAGAGAATCCTAAGCAGGCTCCATAGAGTCTGATGTGGGGCTTGAACTCAGGAACCGTGAGATCATGACCTGAGTTGAAACCATGAGTCAGACGCTTAACCGACTGAGCAAACCAGGCACCCTTAAAAAAGATATTTCTAATTAAATGTTTACACTATTTTTTGTATTAATTTATATAGCATATACTTATGCTGTGGTAGAGCTGCTTTTTCTATGGAGTATAAATACTTATTAGTTTTTCCCCTGCAGGTCTTTATTTAAAAAATCCTTGAAGAAGTAAAATATTACAGACTTCACCATGCTGTTTGCACATAACCATCAACAATTGACTTGGGACAGACCTCAAACCAATTAAATCAGAATCTCTGGGGATGGTACCCAGGCACTGGAGGGTTTCTGAGGCTCCCCAGATGATTTTAATGAGCAGCCTGAGGGAAGTGGAATGGAGGGGCAAAACTACTTCTCTCCCCTTTTGTTTATGAGACCTCAGAGCCCTGCTCCCCACTGATTAATCTTTGAGTCCCAACTCCAGCCAAAAGCTGGTTGGGAACTTACAGGAGCCTCATCTCCTCCCAAGAAGGAGCCCTGTGAGTTTGCAATGACTTTCCAAGGCACACCCTGGCAGCATTTCCTATGATGCAGCTGTTCCTTTCAACCCTCCTGACAAATTGGCCTGCCCCACGTCCCAGCCACACTTGGCTCCTCTCCTAACCTTGTGCTAAGAATGCCCCCATCTTGCCATAATAGACAACGTTCCGTCTGCTAGTCCTCGGGTCCTGTTTTCCTCAACAGAACGAGAATCGCCTGGGGATATTGTCAAAATGCAAGTTCTGGTTGAGAAATGGAGAGGCAGGGCCCTGAAATTCTGTAGTTTGACTAGTCTAATGGTGCTGCTGCTGATGATCAGCCAACCACACTTATGTGGCAAAGACATCAACGCTTTTTTCATCTCTAAATTCTAGGGCGGAGCACAATTCTATTGTTCCAAGACCATTTTCTTTTGCGAGACATTCTTTGTTGATTAAAGCATGGCTCAAATGGAAAAGCACAATCCATTTTACAAAAACCCACTTTTATCTTCGATTCACAGGAGGCATTATGATGCGAAACAGTTTTCTGTATAAATACACAGGTAAGTACAATCTGGAGCAGTATATGCTATGGAGCATTGACCTGAAATGGCAAATATACCAAATACATCTCCACCACAAATATGTCCACTACTTCTCTTTCAGATTCCTTGGCAGATATCAATGACCATTCATAACATTCTATTTATTTGAGCCCATGTTTAGCCTTAGAATTGTTCCAGAGCAGTGACCTACCCAATATCCAATATTGGCATCCCTGATAGGGATATAACATAATGGGAGTTCAGAGGAGGAAACCATGGGCTCCAAGTAGGGGCATTTCCTAAAGGGAGCTGATTTTGTTCAGCCTTGCCAGATAATTCAATAGCATCTCTTTCTTTGTGACACTAACCAATCAGTGATGATAAACTAGTGTTTTTTTGTTTTTTTGTTTTTTTGTTTTCAACGTTTATTTTTGGGACAGAGAGAGACAAAGCATGAACGGGGGAGGGGCAGAGAGAGAGGGAGACACAGAATCGGAAACAGGCTCCAGGCTCTGAGCCATCAGCCCAGAGCCTGACGCGGGGCTCGAACTCACGGACCGCGAGATCGTGACCTGGCTGAAGTCGGACGCTTAACCGACTGCGCCACCCAGGCGCCCCTAAACTAGTGTTTTTAAGTGCTCACACACTTATGATAACATTAACTATTCATTTTATCTGTAACTATAAAATCATAATTTGTACTTTATCAATACTTCTTATAAAATCTTTGATTGTTGTCTTCCTGATTTACTGTTAATAATAAGAAAACAACATTTTCAAATGGTATTCAGAAATAGCATTGATAGGAAACCCATAGGTGACATTTATGACAGGCTCAGCACCTGCTGCTGACTTAGGGAATTGGGTCTGAAATTTGATGCCATTTTTGTCCCACACTCTGTTTGCCACCATCCAAAGAACATGGTCTCTTCCTGATTAGGTTTCCTGTTTCTTTGTCAAGGGTATTTCACTAGATAGTGTGGTGGCTTATCTCAAAACTTCCAGAATGTTTCAATTTTATAAACTAGTAATATTTTCAAAAACATTTTGGGGACCAATATAAGGTTGTTAACCTTTAATTTGCTAAGCAAAGATATAAAAACAAAGAACTGCTATTCACTAACACTGTTGTTTTATTTTTAAAAAAACACATATTGATACCAAAAAAATAAACTAAGAGAGAACAAATCTCAGAATAAAAAGCAGTTCCTTAAAATAAATACATTTAGGTTTAAAGAAAAATCACTACATTATCCTTCTAATTTCATATGGCCTGGTCAAAACTTTATTATAGACAACTGTCCTTTGGGTACTATAGTCCTAAGTGACTGGAACTTTTGACATCAGGTAATGTTTTTCTCATCAATGACACAGACTAGGGTCTTTGCTCAAGGCATGAGTAGGCTCTTTCTGAACCAGGTTTGAAAATAAATACCTGCCCAAACCACTCATGTGCATATCGTGCTTTTTGTGCTCTGTGTGGTTGACACCAAGCTGGTCCTGGAGGTCCACTTTCTATGTTTTTCCCAACTCCACTTCCTTCTCCCATCTGCTTCTCCATATTGATAAGTTCTATCACGTCCAAGCCATGGCAATCTTCTAACTATTGAGGAAATGCCAGGTTATGGACAAAAAGAGCTTTTTCCTTTTTTCAGTTTTTCCAGGAGTAGAATCTCTGATTTCCATTAAGTTGCTGCAGACTGTTTTACACTTTTGGGCTGCATTTATGAGCCCATTTATGAGCAGCTCACACAGTATAAGTACCTAGAAGAGGGACAACATTCTGAGTCTCTGTCAGGATTTAATTTTCTCATCATTTTTCAAAATTTGTATTGTCTTTGAAGAGAAGGCAAACCTATGTCTTCTCCCATGTTTTAAAAATGACTTCAATAATAATAAAGATGAAATCGAAGAAAAGACTTTTGGAATTAGATATATTAACCTTTGAAATCTTTATTAGTTAGCAAACTGTGAAAGCATTGGCAGGATCTTTCCTTCTGCATCGTGACAACAAGATGAATCATAGTGAAGCAAATTCAAGGCCCCAGACACCAGATCCCAAGGAAAGGAGAAGCAGAAATCAGGCCCAGGTTGTAATCAAGAGTAAAGCAGAAATAGAACAGGAACACAGGTTGTTTGAGTCTGGTGGTCATGCCAAAATTCAGAATACAGTAGATCAGAATTAGGCCATTAGTTGAGGATCAGGAACACAAAAGATCAGACATCAATGGATGCTAAGTGAAGCCTCTTCATTCCAGCTTTCTGGGAAAGATGCCTAAGAGACCTTAAACAGGCCTTCTGAAAATGGTCTCCTTGTGAACTGTAGCCTGCAAAATAACTCCAATGTGCTCAGTCTATCCATTTGCCTGTATGGAGGGAACCACCCTGAAAGAATGATGAAAGGATCTGAGACTAATCCACACCCTAAACTGGTCCAACCATATTGACGGGAGCAATACTCTGAGAAGACAGGTCTGGAAATTGAGCCATCTTGTTCTGTTTTAGATATACACTACGTCTAAACTTTGTGTTTAAATGATCTCAATAGTAAAATTACTGACCTATATGGCAGTATAAGTAGGCTTGTTCCTGTTGCCTCTGATTCTCCTCTAAAGCCCCAGAGCAGAGAACACTATGAAGAGCCACATTACCTATAATTTTGCTCTGGGGTCACCCAAAAAAGTTGATCTAGAAACTCAATCCCAAAAATAAAAGGAGGCAAAGTGATGAATAGCAGAGAGTTGTTCGGAGAGAGTAGTCAGCACGTAGTGCATTCTCTCTACCCATCTCATGGTAGAATTCAGAAAAGTATTCACAAACACACAACCCTTCAAGCCAGATAAGGAGGAGAGCTTCCAGAGAATCTGTCAGGGGCCTGGCTGTGTCAACCAAAGTTAATGGGGTACAGATACTCTTACCTGGAAAAGTTTAGAAGCAAGAGGCCAACCTGGACCTGGCCTTGAAAACAGAGCAAGGAGAGAGGATCATTGTGGATCCTAGAGTTGAGCAGAGCAATGATGATCCAAGTGGACACTGTGGGAGGTAATGAGGTTAAGTCAAGGTCCCAAAACAGAGTCTCTGTAGGATGTATTGTTCAAGCAGGGACTGAGGAGTCATAGTAACAAGGCAGATAGAGATTGTATTTTTCACACCTGGGACATGACAAATGTCTCGAGACAACTGGGTATCTGTCTTACAAGAGGCACCCAGAGTCAAATGATCACTCCAGCCAACCAGTAGTACATCTTCTGTCCTATACCTCTCCTCCCTCCTCACAACCCTGCACCCATGTCTGGAAGATGCAGAGGTAACATAGACAGGAGACTGGGAAATGAAAGAGCAAGACAAGAAAATAATGAAGAGGTCTACATGTCCTCTTTTGCCCCTTTTCTTACTGCAGGTCCTGAAGTAAAGCTGGGAGAAAAGTTTGTTGTTGTTGTTGTTTATATAGAATAATACTATTTATTTATTTATTTATTTATTTATTATTTTTATTTTTGAGAGAGAGCACAAGTTAGGGAGAAGGCCAAAGGGTGAGAGAATCTCAAGCAGGCTCCATGCTCAGCATGGAGCCAGATGCAGGACTTGATCCCATAACCCTGGGATCATGATATAAGCCGAAATCAAGAGTCAGATGCTCAACCAACTGAGCCATCCAGGCACCCCCTAGAAAAAGAACTTTTAAAACCTAAAAGAAGACTTTGCATTAAATATGGCAAGGGGACTGGATACATTTTAGGACTTACCCAGACTTCATCAAGGGTCAGGGAAAATTCAAATAAGTACAGATAAAAAGCAGTGGTGGGAAAAGAAACTAAGTTCAGTTCATATAATGTTATTAGCTGTATTATGTCCCATCAAATTCATATGTTGAAGCCCTCATCCCCAGTACCTCAAAATGTAACTGCATTTGGAGAGAGGGACTTTAAAGAGGCGACTAAGTTAATATGAGGCTCTTTGGGAAAACCCTAAGTCAACCTGACTGGTATTTTTATAAAAAGAGGACATTTGGACACAATTCAGGGGCATGTATGCATAGAGAGACCACTGTGGGAAGAGGAAGCAAGAGGGCAGCCATCTACAAGCCAAGAAGAGAAATCTAGAACAGTTTTCTCCCTTATGGCCCTCAGAGGAAACCATCTCTGCCAGCATCTAGATCTCCATCTTTCAGGTTTTCTCCAGAACTATGAGAAAATAACTTTATTATTTAAGCCACCTAGCCTCTGGTATTTTGTTTTGACAGTCCTAGTAGATTAACATCTCTAAAATACCAGCTGGTGGAGGGAAAAAGTTCTTCTGCTTACTAACTTAAATGCTGTAGGTCTTGTAGCCACACAAAACTTCTGAACCACACCTCTGATCAAATTTAAAATTAACCGAAAAAATCAAGTTAAAATTCAGTTCCCTATCTTTTTAAGAAATTTTACCATCTTGCTAGAAAAAGGAAATAAAATTCTCTATCTTCAAATCTTCACATTCCATAATATCTGAAATATTGCAGCCCTATACTGCTTCTTATCATGTGTCAGAAAAATAAACACTTACCCCCAAATAAAATAAGTGAACTTTTCTCATTAACATAAGTGCATGTTTAGAAAGGAGTACTACTTTTGAGGCTTTAATTGTGTTTCTGAAGCTAGAGAAGAAGAGAGACTATTGAAAGCTCAGTCTCATACCATTTGTAGAAAAGTTGCAAAAGAGAATGGTGATTAAAGATACAGAGCTTCAGTTAAAGTCTCCTCCTCAGCCTCTTGGTAGGACTTACCTCGTTAATACTCAGTGGGTGGATGGAAATCCTGATAGATCTCATGCCCTACTACTTACTGGATATCTCCACACAAATGCTCTACTCACTGCTGAATAGCCATGTCTATAAAACTGAACATCTCTTCTCTGCCACCATGATCCTGTTCTCTCTACATCTTTTCATCTGGGTTCTGGCATGGTTGGGAAGATTCTGCAAAATGACATATTTGTGTGTGGCAGCTAAAATGGTGCTTGGACAGCAGCTACACTCACAGTCACGGGCATTAGCAACTTCCCAATCACCCTGCTGGAAATCCAGTAGCCTTATCAACGACTCCCTTTCCCTGGTTTCCCACATTTAGTCAGTCCCCATACTCTGCCAATTTTACAGTCAGCTAATTATTCCTAACTGATCTTGCCTCTAATCTGTCTCCTCTCCACTAGATTCAATTATGTTATTCCTCTCTGTATCTCACATAGTAGTACAACATGATTTGCTCTATTCAATTAGAGCTTTCAGCTATTAACAAACCATTCGCGCTAAAGCCTCAGAAATAGCATTGTCTACACAAGGTGCCTCCTCTAGTTGACAAATATAAAAATATAATGGGAAATTCCAAGAAATAAATATTTAAGTTACTTTTATCTTCAAAAATGTACAAAGCTCCAGAGCTAGACGAGCTGTGACACTACCTGTTTCCAAACCACACCCCCTCCCTCTGGCAAGGAGCGCCCCACTGGAGAAAGTCTTTACCAGCTCACTGCCCCCAAAACCTGCTGGGCCACCAACTGGACTAAGACTGTGGCTCTTACCTAGGCAGTTTCCTTGACAAGCTCCCACTCTACTCCAGCCAATCTCATTCAAAGCTACAAACCCAATCCCCACGGAAATGTTACCTGCTTTTATTTTTTTTAAATGCCTACTTATTGAGGGAGGAGCCAAGATGGAGGAACAGCATGAAAGTTTTTTTGTGTCTCGCGTCCATGAAATACAGCCAGACCGACACTAACCATCCTGCACACCTAGAAAACTGACCTGAGGATTAACACAACAATCTGCACAACCTGAACCACAGAATTCAGCAGGTAGGCGGGGCAGAGAAGTGAACTGGGGGAGGGAGAAGCCACGGAGGGCAGGGAACCATTTTTGCATGCAGAGAGAGAACGGAGACAGGGGTAGAGGGAAGAATACAGGAAAAGCACCCCCCCCCCGCAAAAGCAGCTGGAGAGAAAGTGGACAAGCTGCAGGGACTGAACTAAAAAGGAGAAAGGAGAAAGGAGAGGGTTTAAATTCCATTAAGACTCTATAAACAGGGAGAGTGCAGAGTCTGAAACTCCGCGGCTCCATACCTGGCAGTGCTCTGGTGAGAAGGGCGAATCCCCAGGAGCAGAGTGAAATCCGGAGGTCTTTGGACCACGCGGGGAGAGCTGGTTCCCCTGCTGGGAGGACACCTGGTAGAGGCTGTGTGGGTCCCCCAAAGGCAAGGCCCTAGTAGACCCAGGAGAACAATCACTTTCGCTGGTGCTGGAACAAGGTCGCTGGGGGTGAAGCCTGGTGCCAGATGTGTGTTGCGATTTTCCATAATTCCTGAAACGCTGCTGCTACTCAATCGCGTGAACTTTTTCTGGAGCGGGCTGGCACCCGGCCGCAGTCTCTGGGAGTAGGCACCAGCATGGTTCCGCACACATTACTGGGTGAGGCCAGCACCCAGCCATTGCTCCGTGAGACCCTTCCGCAGAGGGGCTAAACGGGTCAAAGCCACAGTACCTCAGAAATAGGAGGTCAGGAAAAACAGCTGCATCTGAGATAAAGCCCAGGAGGGAGGTTCTGCCTGGGGCTTGGTCACAGACAGTGTAAAAGCCGGGAGTGGACGGAAGCTGAATACAAAGGACAGGTTCGCGGTTGCTGATGGGGCAGATCAGAGTCCTGATACTAGAGACTGGATAGATGGGTAACTCCATTTTCATCACTGCTGCGCATGCGCACACATCTACAGGCGCCAGAACAATCCACCCCAGTAAGCTAAGCAGAGCCATCTAGTGGAGAATGGAGCCATTACACTAAGCCCCGCGCAACTGGGCCAACCTTGCTCTTCAGGAACACAAGTCTCTCCGCTTGCTTAGTTGATGGACTATAACGAGCTTCATAGTTTGACTTCTAGGGGAAAACGAAGTAATTTCAGTCGTATTTCAGTCTGTTCACCAGTCCATCTATTCAATTTTCTTTATTTTTTTCTTTTTTCTCTTTTTTGTTTCTTTTCTTTTTCTTGAATACAGAAAGAGAAAAAATTCATTTTTATTTTCAACTTTTATTAAAAATATTTTCTTTAATTTTTTTCTACCATATTTTTTACTTTTGTGTAATTTTTTTCAAAGTCTATTTTACTTCCATCATTTGATTTTAATCTACTTCAGTGTATTCACTTTTTCAAATTTTCAAATGATTTCCTTTTTTTTCTCTCTTTCCCCTTTTTTCTCTAATCTATCAAGCCCCTTTCAACACCCAAGCCAACACACATCTAGGATCCAGCATCATTTATTCAATTTTGTGTGTATGTTTGTTTTTAATTTTTTAATTGTAATATTTTTTTAATTGTAATATTTTTTTAATTTTAAGGTTTTTACCTCATTAATTCCTTTTCTCCCTTCAAAATGATGAAATGAAGGAATTTACCCCAAAAGAAAGAGCAGGAAGAAACGACTGCCAGGAACTTAACCAACACAGATACAAGCAAGATGTCTGAGCCAGAATTTAGAATCATGATAACAAGAATACTAGCTGGAGTCGAAAATAGATTAGGATCCCTTGCTGTGGAGATAAAAGAAGTAAAAGCTAGCCAGAATGAAATAAAAAAATGCTATAACTGAGCTGCAATCTCGAATGGGTGCCAGGGCAGCAAGGATGGATGAGGCAGAACAGAGAATCAGTGATATAGAGGACAAACTTATGGAGAATAATGAAGCAGAAAAAAAAGAGGGAGATTAAGGCAAAAGAGCACAATTTAAGAATTTGAGAAATCAGTGACTCATTAAAAAGGAACAACGTCAGAATCATAGGGGTCCCAGAAGAGAAAGAGAGAGAAATATGGGGAAAAGCATTATGTGAGCAAATCATAGTAGAAAACTTTCCTAACCTGGGGAGAGACACAGACACAGACACAGACACAGATCCAGGAAGCTCAGAGGACTCCCACGAGGTTCAACAAAAATTGACCATCGACAAGGCATACCAGAGTCAAATTCATAAAATACTCAGGCAAGGAAAGAATCATGAAAGCAGCAAGGGAAAAAAAGTTCGTAACCTACAAGGGAAGACAGATCAGGTTTGCAGCACACCTATCCACAGAAACTTGGCAGGCCAGAAAGGAGTGGCAGGATATATTCAATGTGCTGAATCAGAAAAATATGCAGCCAAGAATTCTTTATCCAGCAAGGCTGTCATTCAAAACAGAAGGAGAGATAAAAATTTTCCCAGACAAACAAAAATTAAGGGAGTTTGTGACCATTAAGAAATTTTAAGAGGGACTCTCTGAGAGGAGGAAAGATAAAAACAACAACAACAACAACAACAACAACAACAACAGCAAATAAATAAAGACCAAAAGCAACAAAGACTAGAAAGGACCATAGAACACCACCAGAAACTTCAACTCTACAAGCAACATAATGGCAATAAATTCCTATCTTTCAGTACTCACTCTAAACGTCAATGAACTAAATGCTCCAATCAAAAGACATAGGGTAACAGAATGGATAAGAAAACACAATCCATCTATATGCTATTTACAAGAGACCCACTTTAGACCTAAAGACACCTTCAGATTGAAAGTAAGGGGATGGAGAACCATCTATCATGCTTATGGTCAACAAAAGAAAGCCAGAGTAGCCATACTTATATCAGACAATCTAGAGTTTAAAATAAAGACTGTATCAAGAAATGAAGAAGGGCATTATATCATAATCAAGGAGTCTATCCACCAAGACCTAACAATTGTAAACATTCATGTGCCAAATTTAGAAGCACCCAAATATATAAATCAATTAATCACAAACATAAAGAAACTCATTGATAATAATACCATGATAGTAGGGGACTCCAACACCCCACTTAGAGCAGTGGACAGATCATCTAATCAAAAATCAACAAGGAAACAATGACTATGAATGACACACTGGACCAGATGGACTAAACAGATATATTCAGAACATTTCATCCTAAAGCAGCGGAATATGCATTCTCCAGTGCACATGGAACATTCTCCACAATAGACCACATACTGGGACACAAATCAGCCCTCAACAAGTACAAAAAGATTGAGATCATACTGTGCATATTTTCAGACCACAACGCTATGAAACTCGAAATCAACCACAAGAAAAAATTTGGAAAGGTAACAAATACTTGGAGACTAAAGAAAATCTTACTAAAGAATGAAGGGGCTAACCAAGAAGTTAAAGAGGAAATTAAAAAGTTCATGGAAGCCAATGAAAATGATAACACCACAACCCAAAACCTCTGGGACACAGCAAAGGCAGTCATAAGAGGAAACTATATAGCAATCCAGGCCTTGCTAAAGAAGGAAGAAAGATCTCAGATATACAACCTAACCTTACACCTTAAAGACCTGGAAAAAGAATAGCAAATAAAACCCAAACCCAGCAGAAGACAGGAAATTATAAAGATTAGAGGAGAAATTAATGCTATCAACAAAAACAAAAACAAAAACAAAAAAAACAGTAGAACAGATCAATGAAACCAGAAGCTGTTTCTTTGAGAGAATTAACAAAATTGAGGGGCGCCTGGGTGGCTCAGTCGGTTAAGTGTCTGACTTCAGCTCAGGTCATGATCTCACGGTCCATGAGTTCAAGCCCCGCGTCGGGCTCTGTGCAGACAGCTCAGAGCCTAGAGCCTGCTTCAGATTCTGTGTCTCCATCTCTCTCTGACCCTCCCCCGTTCATGCTCTGTCTCTCTCTGTCTCAAAAATAAATAAAACATTAAAAAAAAAAGAATTAACAAAATTGATAAACCACTAGCCAGTTTGATCAAAAAGAAAAAGGAAAGGACCCAAGTAAATAAAATTAAGAATGAAAGAATAGAGATCACAACCAACACAGCAGAAATAACAACAATAATAAAATAATATTATGAGCAATTACATGTCAATAAAATGGACAATCTGGAAGAAATTGACAAGTTCCTAGAAATATATACACTACCAAAACTGAAATAGGAAGAAATAGAAAATTTGAACAGACCCATAACCAGTAAAGAAATTGAATTAGCAATCAAAAATCTGCCAAAAAACAAGAGTCCAGGGCCAGATGGCTTTCCAGGGGAATTCTACCAAATATTTAAAGAAGGGTTAACACCTATTCTCTTGAGCTGTTCCAAAAAATAGAAGTGGAAGGAAAATTTCCAAACTCTTTCTATGAAGCCAGCATTACCTTGATTCCAAAACCAGACAGAAACCCTACTAAAAAGGAGAACTATAGACTAATTTCCTTGAGGAACATGGATGCAAAAATCCTCAACAAGATATTAGCCAACCGGATCCAACAATACATTAAAAGAATTATCCACCACAACCAAATGGGATTTATACCTGGGATGCAGGGCTGGTTCAATATCTGCAAAACAATCAATGTGATTCACCACATCAATAAAAGAAAGGACAAGAACCATATGATCCTCTCGGTAGATGCAGAGAAAGCATTTGACAAAATACAGCACCCTTTCTTGATAAAAACCCTCAAGAAAGTAGGGATAGAAGGATCACACCTTAAGGTCATAAAAGCCATATGTGAAAGACCCAACACTAATGTCATCCTCAATGGGGAAAAACTGGGAGCTTTCCCCCTAAGGTCAGGAGCAAGACAGGGATGTCCACTCTTGCCACTGTTTTCCAACATAGTATTAGAAGTCTTAGCCTCTACAATCAGACAAAGATATAAAAGGCATCCAAATCGGCCAGGAGGAGGTCAAACTTTCACTCTTCGCAGATGACATGATATTCTATATGGAAAACCCAAAAGATTCCACCAAAAAACTGCTAGAACTGATTCATGAATTCAGCAAAGTCGCAGGATATAAAATCAAGGCACAGAAATCGGTTGCATTCATATATACCAACAATGAAGCAACAGAAAGAGAAATCAAGGAATTGATCCCATTTACAATTGCACCAAAAACCATAAAATACCTATGAATAAATCTAACCAAAGAGGTGAAAAATCTATACACCAAAAACTATAGAAAGCTTATGAAAGAAATTGAAGAAGACACAAAAAAATGGAAAAATATTCCATGCACCTGGATAGGAAGAACAAATTATTGTTAAAATGATGATACTACCCAAAGCAATCTACATATTCAATGCAATATGTATCAAAATAACACCAGCATTCTTCACAGAGCTAGAATAAATAATCCTAAAATTTGTATGGAACTAGAAAAGACCCCAAATAGTCAAAGCCATCTTGAAAAAGAAAACCAAAGCAGGAGGCATCACAATCCCAGACTTCAAGCTGTACTACAAAGCTGTAATCATCAAGACACAAGAACAGACACTGGCACAAGAACAGACACTCAGATCAATGGAACAGAATAGAGAACCCAGAAATGGACCCACAAACGTATGGTCAACTAATCTTTGAAAAAGCAAGAAAGAATATCCAATGGAATAAAGACAGCCTCTTCAGCAAATGGTGCTGGGAAAACTGGACAGCGACATGCAGAAGAATGAACCTGGACCGCTTTCTTACACCATATACAAAAATAAACTCAAAATGGATGAAAGACCTCAATGCAAGTCAGGAAGCCTTCAAAATCCTCAAAGAAAGCAAGCAAAAACCTCTTTGATCTTGGTGGCAGCAACTTCTTACTCAACATGTCTCCAGAGACAAGGGAAACAAAAACAAAAATGAATTACTAGAACCTCATCAAAATAAAAAGCTTCTTCACAGTGAAGGAAACAATCAACAAAACTAAAAGGCAACCAATGGAATGGGAGAAGATATTTGCAAATGGCATATCAGATAAAGGGTTAATATCCAAAATCTATAAAGAACTTATCAAACTCAACACCCAAAAAACAAATAATCCAGTGAAAAAAAATGGGCAAAAGACATGAATAGACACTTCTCCAAAGAAGACATACAGATGGCCAACCGACACATGAAAAAATGCTCAACATCATCAGGGAAATCAAAACCACAATGTGATACCACTTCACACCTATCAGAATGGCTGACATTAACAACTCAGGCAACAACAGATGTTGGCGAGGATACGGAGAAAGAGGATCTCTTTTGCATTGCTGGTGGGAATGCAAACTGGTGCAGCCACTCTGGAAAACAGTATGAAGTTTCCTCAAAACATTAAAAATAGAACTACCCTACGACCTAGCAATTGCACTCCTGGGTATTTATCCAAGGGATACAGGTATGCTGTTTCAAAGGGGCACATGCACCCCCCATGTTTAAAGCAGCACTATCAACAATAGCCAAAGTATGGAAAGAGCCCAAATGTCCATCGATGGATGAATGGATAAAGAAGATGTGGTATATTCCTGTGTGTGTGTGTGTGTGTGTGTGTGTGTGTGTGTGTGTCTGCGTGTGTGTGGAGTATTACTCCACAATCAAAAAGAATGAAATCTTGCCATTTGCAACTATGTGGATGGAACTAGAGGGTATTATGCTAAGTGAAATTTGTTAGTCAGAGAAAGACAAATATCATATGACTTCACTCATAAAAGGACTTTAAGACACAGAACAGATGAACACAAGAGAAGGGAAGCAAAAATAATAGAAAAACAGGGAGGGGGACAAAACATAAGAGACTCTTAAATATGGAGAACAAACTGAGGGTTACTGGAGGGGTTGTGGGAGGGGGGATGGGCTAAATGGTAGGGGGCATTAAAGAATCTACTCCTGAAATCATTGTTGCACTATATGCTAACTAATTTGGATGTAAATTAAAAAAATAAAATTTAATTAAAAAAAAACCGCCTATTTATTTATTTTGAGAGAGAGAGTAGGGGAGGGGCAGAAACAGAGGGAGAGAAAGACAATCCCAAGCAGGCTCTGTACTGTCAGTGCAGAGCTTGATGCAGGGCTCGAACTCACGAACCATGAGATCATGACCTGAGCCAAAATCAAGAGTCCGACATTTAACCAACTGAGCCACCCAGGCATCCCTGTTACCTGCTTTTAGAGGATACCCATGTCATGGGCCTAACATATGTCCATTTTCTACTGATTCTGATTATTATAGATTCTCTTCTTAAGAGACACCGCGTCATGTGGTGGTAACAGCATAGGTTCCAGAGTTGGACCAGATTTGATTCTAATCCTGGTTCCAGATTAGTAGCTATATGACTCTTGTACCTCTGTTTTCTCATCTGCAGAATGAGAATAAAATTTACTTCATGATGTGGTTGAGATGACTCAGTAAGGTAATGTATTTGTATATTGCCACCAGTGTGGTAGCTGGCATAATAAAGTTACTTAATAAATATGTTTATTTATATTCTTTATTAATTTATTTTTGGCTCTCTCATCATATACCTTAAATTACATTGAGGATCTTGGAAGAAAGCCTGGAGTCCTGCCAGCAATGACTTCACCTTATACTAAGTATTGTCATAAATCTCTTTGTTTAATGTCTTGTACTATAATTCTTATAAGTGGGTTGGGCCAAGGTATTCGATTGGGTAGTTTCCTCAAGTTTCTGGGTAGAAATCAACTCAAGAAAGGAGTAAATGAAATCCGTTAACTTCTTATTTCTTTGAATAAGAGTGTTGCTACCATAAAAAGTTTTTCTTAATGTATAATGCCAAAGAGGAAATTCTTCCTCCAGTAATATAAACTCATTCTTTGTGACCACCCATTCAGCAGTAATAAAGAATGTCAGGTTGCAAAGCCAGTCTTATATTTCTTTATGCCCCAGATATATCATGGACTATCAAGTGCCTAGCAAAGGCATAGCACTTCTAGCTGTTTGTGAGGGTACAAAATACACACAAGTCATGGCCTCTGCTCTCAAAAGACATAGGACAGTTATAACAATGAAGGAATGTATAAAATAAGCTAACCTATATGCCTCAGAATCTCAGTGCTAGAAAAGTTCAGAAGAGAAAGGAAAGTTTTCTGACTAATGGTAGGGGAAAGTTTCACCTTGGGGCAAAAAGGACAGCTAATTCAATTAAATAGAACGTCCCAAATGAATGTGCCATCAAACACTAAATACATTGTATTTGTTTCTGGATAGCTTCATTTTTTTTCTTCTTAAAAACCCTACCTCCTCCTTGCATACTGCAAGAATGCAAGGAACCCTCTCTGTGCAGCCATCCTGAACACAGCCATCCTTCTTCACATTCTTCCTTCTCACGCCCTCACCCTCACTCTACCTGCTTTTCTTCTCTATTATCTCCCGTGTCCTATCCCCGAATAAACAAGCTCTGTGTAAGAAACTCAATCCTGCCAGGGGATAGAATCAGGAAGTATTGGTATGTTAGAGTTGATTGACATTTGAGGCACTGGAGAGTTACTCTTCCCTTCATTCACTGTATGCAGCCAAGGACTTTCCATCTTCTGGTATCATTCAGTCATTTATTCTTTCACTTAAGAGGATACAAGCCACCCTATCATATACAAAGTTCCCAGTAACTGTATTTCTGCCAAATTTCCCTTATTCTTAAAAATCATATCCTCTGCCTCATTTCCATGTAATCAGTTTAGACAAAATCGAGAAATGGGTAAAACTGTCTTTTGTACTCATAGACTCCTCATTCTTCACCATGTTCCTCTTCAGTGACCACCTCCAACCTAGTTTCTCAAATATTTCTCATTGTCCTTACCAATAGTTAGCATTAGAGTCTCAGCCACCTTGAGGTTTAATAGCCCACAACAGTATAATGGTTCTCCTTAATGGATAGATTTAATTGGGTTCAAAGTCTTGTATTGTAAATAAAGGTCAAACCTATTTCAGACATCAGTCAAGGACGATTTGGTGAGCCCCAAGATTTTGGTGGGGACCACGCCTGAAGAGACATTTTGTAGTTAACATTGTTTTACCTACCTTCAAGTAATATAGATAATATGCTTAGTAAAAGCTACTGTTAAATATTGACATAACAGAATATAATGAAAACAAATCCCTTACATTCAAAAGTGTGCCAGCTAAAAATATTTTGTCTCCCAGTTCCAAAGCCATGCTTTATTGTCTACTCTGAAAAAATGGAGATAAAATATTGAAACAATTCTCCTTTTCAGTGAAGATGATGGTAACCTTTGTCAGTACAGAGATCTGGAGAGACATTATGAGAGAAATAGGGCTTCACTTTCTGAGTCTGGTGTTTCCTATTTGCTTCTTCTGGTTCCCATCTCACTGCTTCCAGCTTTACGTTTGAGGTTCACCCAGTGGCACACACCCCCACTGAGTTTCAGTGGCAAACATATGGATGGCTTCCCATCAAGTTTCAGTAACATCTCTATTGACAGTTTCCCAATGAGTCTCATTTGTGTCAGAAGTCAGCATCCCAGTCTTGGCCCACCTACATTTAGGAGGAGTGTTTCAACCTCTTTCCTCAGCATCTGTGGATCAGTTCTGGCCGGGCAACCAAGCAAAATTCTCTGTAATCCAGTGATGTGAAGCCACATCCTTTCCAATGTGGCCAGAATTTCAGCCTTGGAGAGGAAGGCTCTTTTCCACGTTGTTCCTTCCTTAGGTACTCTGAGTCCTAGGGTTTTGTTTTGGTTTTAGTTGTCTTTACCTCTTTATAGATCATCAGCTGCTATAGTTAATAATTCTTTATATTAAACTTTTCCTATTCAAACTACTGTATGTTTTCTGTTTCCTGATTGGACCTTGATTGATATAAGAGGGAGGATAAGAGATGTTTGTCCCTAAAAAATAACGGTTCAAAGAATTTGTTTAAGGGTCACCTGGATGGCTCAGTCAACTGAACATCTGACTCTTGTTTTCAGCTCAGATCATGATCTCATGGTTCGGGGGTTTCAAGCCCTTTGTCAGGCTCTGTACCAGTACTGCACTACTGGTGTTTGGGATTCTCTCTCTCTCTCTCCCTCTCTATCTGCCCCACCTCTGCTCACCTGCACTCTCTCTCAAAATAAATAAATAAACAAACAAACATTTTTAAAAATTTATCTATGGGAATAGGGAAGAGGGACCCTGGCCAATTAGGTTTCTAAATTGAGGTATAATTGACATATAACATTATACTAGATTCAGGTGTACAACATAATGATTCAAGATTTGTATATATTGCAAAATGACCACCACAATAAGTTTAGTTAATACCCATCACCATATACAGTTACAGTTTTTTTCAATGATGAGAATTTTTAGGAGCTACTCTCTTAGCAACTTTCAAGTATGCAATACAGTATTAACTATAGTCACCATGTTGTACATTACATCTCCGTGACTGATTGATTTTATAACTAGAAGTTTTTACTTTTTGACTCTATTCACCCACTTCACCCACCCTTGACCCCCCACTTCTGGCAGCCACCAATCTGTTCTGTATATCAATAAGCTCAGTTTTTGTTTGTTTCTTTGTTTGTTTGTTTTTAGGTTCCACATATAAGTGAGATCATACGGTATTTGCTTTTTTCTGTCTGGCTTATTTTACTTAGCGTAATGCCCTTGAAGTCAATCAATCCATGTTGTTGCAGATGGCAAAATTTCATTCTTTTTGATGGCTCAACTATATTCTGTTGTATACATACACCACATCTTCTTTACCCATTTATCTATTTTTTTTTAATTTTTTTTTCCAACCTTTTTATTTATTTTTGGGACAGAGAGAGACAGAGCATGAACGGGGGAGCGGCAGAGAGAGAGGGAGACACAGAATCGGAAACAGGCTCCAGGCTCCGAGCCGTCAGCCCAGAGCCTGACGCGGGGCTCGAACTCACGGAGCGCGAGATCGTGACCTGGCTGAAGTCGGACGCTTAACCGACTGCGCCACCCAGGCGCCCCTACCCATTTATCTATTGATGACTACTTAGATCATTTCTATATCTTGGCTATTGTAAATAATGCTGCAATGGATATGGAGGTGCAGGTATCTTTTTGAGTTAGTGCTTTCTCTTTTATCTATAAACACCCAAAAATTGAATTGCTGATCACATGGTAGTTTAACTTTTAACTTTTGGGGGGAAATTTTTTCACCAGTTTAAATCCCCACTAGTTACACAAGGGTTCCCTTTTCCCCACATCCTCACCAACACTTGTTATTTATTGTCTTTTGATAATAGCTTTTCTAACAGGTATGAAGTGATTTTTATTTGCATTTCCCTGATAATTACTAATGTTGAGCCTCTTTTCATGTGTCTATTGGCCATCTGTATGTTTTCTTTGGAAAAATGACTATTCAGATACTCTGCCCACTTCTTTAATCAGAGTTTTTTGTTTTTTGTTATGTTTTGTTTTTGTCACTGAATTTTATGAGTGTTTTATATATTTTGGATATTAACCTCTTCCCAGATATATAATGTACAAATATTTCTTCTATTCAGCAAGTTGTCTTTTCATTTTATTGATGGTTTCCTTTGCTGTGCAGAATCTTTTTAGTATAATGTAGTTCCACTTGTTTATTTTTGCTTTTGTTGCCTTTGCTTTTGGTGTCAAATCTAAAAAATCATCAAGACCTATATCGAGGAACTTGCCACCTATGTTTTCTTCTGGGAGTTTTGTGATTTAATTGGACTTTATACATCTGTTTCTGCAAAAATATTAGCACAAAATAGGCCACAAACAGGCCATGTTGGAAATATAAGAACTGCAGTCATAATATTTTACACATGGTATTCAGACTTCCAAACTTTGAGAGACAGAGAAAGAGAATACCTGTCTCAGGGAGTTGTAAAGATCAGTACCTAGGACAGTGCTTGCCAAGTAGCAAATTCTCCAAAAGGCTATTTTTGTGTGTGTGTGGTTATTGCTGTTATTCATGACTTCTTTCTTACTATATGAGTATTATGTCAAGATTTCAATTATGAGTAACAGAAAATCCAACTCAAACTACCTTAAACAATAGAAAAAGACTTTGGGGATTACATAATAACAAAGTCAGGAACTTCAAAGTTGATTGATTCAAAGACGCAGAGATACCATTAAAGATTCATTTTTGTCTATCACTCTTTCTGGACACCCAGTGGTGGCTTATCCTAAGACTGAAGCTTTTTGTACAGTTAGGCTGGCTGTCAGACATAACAAGCTTTGTGCATCCTTGTTTACTCTCAGTGAGAAAGTGACCTCTGTATTCCAAACAAGAGTACTGGGATTCACCAAGATCATTGCTTACCCATGTATCAGGAATGGAATTAGCTTCCCAAACAGTACATAGGCTATAAGGGGGAATAAGAAAAGTCAGTATGGATGCTGCATAGATGAACCAAAATATATTGCTAAATAATTTAATTTCCTCTGTCAGGTTTTCCTGCAGTCCTTGTACATATTCACATTATGATTTTTACAGAGACAGTAAATAAAAATATGACAAGGAATAAAGAACATAACAAAAAACCTTTTATATAGTCTTGCCATGTGCTCAGTGTTTTAAATGTTTTGCATATACTCACCAATTTGATCCTCAAAAGTACCATAAGATTTAGACAAGAAGCTATTCAAGAATGGAATCAGGATCTGGAATATAGGCAATATGGCTCAGGTATCTATGCGCTTAATGCTTCTGCTATAATGCCTCTTAACAAAGAGGTGATTTTCAATTCCTCTGGTGTGTTAAACAAAAAGCTTGGTTCTATGGTACCCTCTCCCCAGAGGTGATCAGCATAGAGCAACTGGTGAATGAAGGACTAATGAATAAATGAATGGCATGGAAAAGCAGTGCTTCTAGGATTTTTTTCCCCATCCAAACAATATTTTAAAACTTGAAACCCAATGACAAGAGGCAAAACACAACACCAATAGGGTAATTAGAAAAAGTTCTCTAATCACATCCCACTCAGCTTTCAAACCTTTATAGCATCCTCAAATTATAAAGTCAGAGATGATCAAGTACTTTGGAACTAGGTTCTCTAATGCCAGTGGAAATCTGTCAACACCATCAATCAGCTGCTTGATATTGACAAAATCAACCTCTTGGAGTCTGTTTCTCCTTCTTTGAAGTGAAGGGATTCAACCAGGTTATATGAAAAACATGCACACACACACACACACACACACACACACACACGCACACACGCACACACACGCATGCACACATACACAATTACTCTTACACTTCCAGCACTACTTCAATCTTTCCTCCTCAAACAATAGCTTGTGATTTTACTTAGAACCATGTTTATTGACTCTTTCATCAAGGCTCTGGCATCCCTCCAAATATGAACAAATTCAAAGGCAACTGGTAAACCAAAGAACAAATAACACACAAAGAGCCCTGAAATCTTTCTGCGAGCTTCAACTAGTTAAGCCTTCCAGTGTCCCCCACGGAATCAAGCTAAACAGTTTCCAAAGGGCAGATGTCTTTGAAAGTTTGACTTATTTTATTAAAGCCATAAAAAAACCCAGAGTTTATGGATTATCCTTTTTGTCTCTCCCTCTTTTCTCTTCTCTCTAATTTCTATCTCATTGTCATTGCGTCTTAGAGGTTACAGATGGGTTAACATGGGTTTTTTTTTAATCTCCTCATTTGTAGAAAATTACAAGTATGAACTATTAATCCTGCTAATATTAGAAACTATATCAGGACTAAATTACCGTACTGTATGTGTTTGCATAGAAAATTATTGACGACCTTAATGACCTTAAGCATCTCGCAGGAATTTCAATTTCATGAATTCATAAATCCAAAAGAAATATGTTTCCAGTAATGCAAATTTGTTTTCTACCATTTATAAATTCTGGATCTCTGTGAAGGAGCCAAGTAATTTTTATTTTCTTTGTTCCAATATCTAAACCATTTTTCTGGGTTTCTCAGTTTAGAAAGAAAATGCCTGTGAGACTCATTCTTTTGGTCGGTGGTTCTCATTAACCTTGGACAGGAGAAATCCCAGTATATAGATCAAAATAAAAAGGCTATTTGGCAATAAACTAAATGTATCACTACCTTGGCCACTAAAAGAGAAAGCAGGATGCATAACATCAGACGCAGACATTTCAATAGTGAGGTGCATTTATTCCTTGGTGAAATTTTGTCAACTTATAAGATTTTTAATGGAAAGTTAGATAGTTCACGTTGTACCCTGAAGAAAGTACCATGGGTTTTGCTTTTGTGTGTGACTTACTAAATTATACATAACAGATTAGAAAGGAAAAAATTGAAGGAAAATTAAATCTTCACAATCAAAAGGTGCACTGTCATTTTCCTTAACTAATGACATTGAATCTGCTCCCAGTCTGCCCTATTTTCCTAAATTCATATTTTAGAAAAGGCATGAAGTCTAATTCACTCTTCCACTCTCAGAAAAAACCCCCTTCTTCATCACCCTCCTTTTCCTTTCCCATCTTCTTGTTGTCTCTGATTACACCATTCTTACATGCCCATCCTAAAGCCAAACTAGTAGTGCATATCGAGCAGGGATTGGAGGTGATATACTCTCTGTTCATTAACTTCTTGTCAGTCTGGCAGCTTTCAAAATTAGGCATAAGAAGAAATAAAAATTGGTAGGGAAAACATCTGAACTTCTTTTCACCTCCTCTAAAATTCCATGGTATCAGTGAATGAGAAGATCTGTATTAAATAATGTGCCCTATAATGGACGTCAGCCTGCCAGCAAGTGGAGGCTAGAAAATTCTACTGCTTCTACAAATACCATGCCTGGAACAAGGATCCACCCTGAAGTTTCCCATGTGATCCATCATCTGAACCGTTGCTCAATCAGACACCTATCCCATGCAGCCCAGCTGTTTAACTAGCTTCTTGGCCAGAGTGGCAGGTACTTGGTGTCCCCTCATGGAGGAGAGAACCTATCCCTGAATCCCAGTCAGCAATGAAGGGCACTGGCCTTCCTGCCCTCCACTTTTCCCAGGGAAGACTCTTGCTTTCCTAGAATTCTTCTTAGGAAGACCTTACACCCAGATCTGCCCTGAGAACCCTGCCACCCCAAGGTGGCATTATTTGTTCATTATATGTTCATTATTTGATTAGAAACTCCTTGGCCACTCTCCTCTGCCTGAATGGGAACCTGACTTTTGCCTCTCATTCTTTAATTTGGGCTTGGAGCACCCTCCCATCTCCTCCTGCCCGGGTCATCGTACCCTAACCTTTGCCATATTGGCTTGGTGCCATTTTGCTCCTTCCTCCCCTGCAGTAATCTCCACATTTCTATCAGCCTGGTCACGGGGTTTATGACTCTGAGAGGAAAAAAGGAGGGGGAGGGAATAGGAAAAGGAACTGATAAAGACAACAGAGTTAACAACTTACACCTGCCTCACATGTTCTGCCTAGAGCCAGAACCAGTCGGTGGCACAGGTTTTAAATACCATGCACTCAAAAAGATTTTCAAAAATCTCTAACTACAGCTTCTCTGTCTTGCCTCAAGACCCTCTTGCAGCCAGTGCCCCTCCAGGTTGAGGCCAAGTACTCAGGACTAGGCTGCTCTGCAGGCGCTTGTACATCAGCCAAGCTCACATGCCAAAGTAAATAGAAAAGGGAAAGGGCACAGAATAGAGAGATCAAAAGGGCATTTCCCAGTTAAGACATCAGCACCACTTTTTTTTTAAGGTGTATTTTTAAAATTCTGCTCATGGGAAAATATAAATTTTTGAGAAGAAAATTCTCCTTCCACTGTTTTATTTTGTGGTACTTACAGTATTAGATAGGTTTTATTTTTCCGTTGTATACAAGAGAGTTTAATGTTTGATATCAGTAAGATAATTTGTAAAACACAAAGTGCTGAAAGAAATTAATATTTCACTGTATGTTAGATGAGTAAACGGAATGTTTTTCATTACAAGCTAACTCATCATTTTAGACATTTTAAAAAGTATTTCCTTTTCAGGGGCACCTGGATGGCTCAGTCAGTTAAGTGTCCGACTTCAGCTCAGGTCCTGTCTCCCAGTTGGTGGATTTGAGCACTGGGTCGGAGCCATCAGGCTCTGTGTTGACAGCTCGGAGCCTGTAGCCTGTTTCAGATTCTGTGCCTCCCTCTCTCCCTGCCCCTCCCCCACTCACACTCTCTGTATCTCTCTCTCTCAAAAATAAATAAACGTTTTTAAAAATTTTTAAGTATTTCCTTCTCATAGAATAATGTCATCATGGGTAGAAATATCTCAGATTTATTTAACATCTAATTTAAGAGAAGGCACTGTTTTAAAGTAGAAAAGAAACTAGGGGCGCCTGGGTGGCTCAATCAGTTAAGCATCCGACTTTGGTTCAGGTCATAATCTCACAGTTTGTGAGTTCAAGCCCCACTTGGGACCTCACGTTGACAGTGCAGAGCCTGCATGGGATTCTCTCTCTCTCTCTCTCTCTCTCTCTCTCTCTCTCTCTCTCTGTCTCTCTTTCTCTCTCCTCTCTCTCCTCATAGGATTCTCTCTCGCCCTCTCTCTCTGTCCCTCGCGCGCTCGCACCTTCTCTCTCAAAAAGTAAATAAAATAAAATAATTTAAACAATAAAAGTCCTTAAAAAAAAGAGAGAGAAGAAAAGAAACTAGACTGACAATCAGGAGTTCTAAATTCTAGTCATTCTTCTGACCGTGGAACTTCTGGTAAAGTCTCAAATTCCTCATCTGCAAAATGCAGAAATTGAACAAAGAGACTCTCCACCTTTTGTTGTTGTGATTATGGTCATTTTCCTGCTCAATAACTTGCTGTGCTGAGAGCATAGTACAGTAAAAAAAAAAAAAAAGTGCACTTGGAGTCAAAGCCTCAGATGCCTCTAACTTTCTTTGTGACTTTGAGGATTTACCCTCTCCTGTTTCCTCATCTGTAATAAAAAGGAAATGGAACATATGGTGTCTCAGGACATTTCCAGCTCTAAAATTTTATAACAAAGAAAAATGTCTGTGGTGCCTATGCTGCCTTCCATTTGCATGTAAAACTCGATGTTTTGCTCCAAGTGGCCTGAGAAGAATACACGCATTTGTGGAGCATTTCCCCAGTGTGCTAGAACATGCACTCATCCATATGAACAGGGCACCTCAGCTCCCAAGGAGAAAGCTATCTTAAGAGCCTTTTTTGCTTCACCTTTTTCATTAGTCCCTGAGATGATGCTCTGGCATCCAGCGTAAACTTTATTATTACCAGGCTTCATCCATGTGACCTCTGTAGGCCTTGAAGCAAAGACAACCACCCTCAAGTCTAGTCATTACCTGCTGTTTATAAATATGCCGCTTAGGTTGAAAAATGCCTTCTTAAAAGCCAAAAAAAAAAAAAAGCACCATTTATCAAATGAACTTTAAAATTCTCTTGCACGGGGCGCCTGGGTGGCGCAGTCGGTTAAGCGTCCGACTTCAGCCAGGTCACGATCTTGCGGTCCGTGAGTTCGAGCCCTGCGTCAGGCTCTGAGCCATCCACCCAGAGCCTGGAGCCTGTTTCCGATTCTGTGTCTCCCTCTCTCTCTGCCCCTCCCCCGTTCATGCTCTGTCTCTCTCTGTCCCAAAAATAAATAAACGTTGAAAAAAAAATTTTTTTTAAATAATAAAAATAAAAATTAAAAAAAAAAAAATAAAATAAAATTCTCTTGCATGAAAATGTGTTTCATACAAAAATATTTTTGTGTTTACAATTTCCGGATTTTTGTTAAAATGCCCTAACTATTCAAGAAAAAGTATCTTTGATTCAGAAGGAAGTCAGGGCTATAGTCATGGGTGGTTTACAGAACATTTTCTGGTAGTCTTTACTTCATTTCAATATCTTGCCACGATTGGCTGTTGAGAGCTACAAATAAGGAAGTCTTCAATTTAGGGGATTTCTCAGTGGAAGTTCCCAGTTCAACACAAGGGAGAGCTCAGGACAGTTTGGGCGGCATTGCTAGAGTCTGCAGATAAAGTTTCCAGACTCTGTAACTGCCTACGTCTTTCAAGAGCACTACTCTGTGAAGGAAGACTTCTAACTTGGAAAAGAGATAAGCCAAACTTGGGTTGTTCCTACCAATTCTCAACTAGCAAGGTGGACTGGATGTCTTAGACTGAAGCGTTGCAGATTTGTTCCATTCTTGCTTCTGCAAAGTGAGTAATTTATGACATGATTCGATAATGCCTTGTATTCATTGTCATAACTGGAAATTTGGCCTTTAAAAAATAGGGCCCCTAGCCGAGACCAAAGAAAATTTTTGAAAATACTGTGCTCTTTTTACATTCCTCTCAACTTTTAAGAGCAAATGTATGTCTCTACTTGAAATAAATTTTTTAAGTTTATATCTGGAATATAGATCTTCTCCAATGAGTGGTTTTTATAACATAATGTAAGACTTGAAAGATATGTATTTGGCATATGTTAAGGTATAATTAGCTTACTAGATTTAAAAGTAAAATAATACTGTATATATTTGTACTTCTGGGGAGCTAAATTCTTAAAGATCACTTCTGGCCTGATCCAGTGTGTCCATTCAAAAATTAACTCAAGTTTAGTATTTTTTCATCTCCTAAGAAACATATGCTAATGAATATTTTTTTACAGTAAAATATTAACCTTATAGACAACTTTGCATTTCCTATCTTAAAACATTTAAGAGTTCACCATTATGGTAATCCAGGCTTATTTGATTACCAATTGGCTGTTATATTCACTATCAAAAATGAATATTTAAGGATTGTGTACTATTTCTCTAAGTTTTTTCTTAAGGATAGTCCTAGGAAAAGTTGATAGTTTGGACAGATTAAACATCAGAAATCATTATTAGCATCAATAGCTGCCATTTATTGAATGTCTGCTAGAGAAAAAGTTACAGGATCTTCCAGCTAGTAAGTGGCAGACCCAGGGCTCAAACCTGAGCCCTGAGGTTCAGGGCTGAACCTGACTGAGGTTCCTGCAAGCAGCTAGTAGGGCCCTACGGCCAACATCCAGTTATTTCCTTAAACACTTGTGACAGCAAAAGACATGGCCAAGTGGAAATTTTTAAATACATTCGTTAAATTCTGCCAAGAAAAAACAGTTCTAGCTGGAATTTCACGAAACTTAGGCACTAATTGAAGGAAAAGATCATTCTTACAATACAGAACCTTACTGTCTGCACACATTATTTTTCTTTCTGTATATTAAGGCCTTGGGAAACATATAGGTTCTTTGTTTATTATCAAATGTATTCCAATATATTTTATCTTTTTTGTGTGTAGAGTTAGGGACGCTATTGGAGAGGGATGTTCTTTCCTCTGTATTTTCTAACTAATTACTGCTATCATTTAGGAGAGTTCTTTATTTCATATTTTTATCTTGTATCCAGCTATTATATTGTTCTTCTATTTGTTCTAAATTAGTTAGGTAATTCATATGTGATGCCTGTTTAGGAAAAATATAATTTTTTCTCCTCTTTTTTTTTTTTTTTTTTTTACTTCTCTCCAAAACTTCTAGAACAGTGTTTAATAACAGAGGAGATAGCAGCTAACCATGTCTTGTTCTGATCTCAGTGGGAATTTCCCTAGTGGTTAACATTAAGAATGACGATGGCTGTTGGTTTGAGATAAATACATTTATCATGAAAACCAAGTAACTACCAAATCTACTTCTCATTCTATTTTAGTAAAGGTGTATCAGTACTTCATGTTAAACAAATTCAGTGTAATTTTGGTATTATTATGGACAACTCTATGGTTTGTCTACTTTAAAGTATATAGTGCTCTGCTGTTACACAATACGGTAATTGCATTATTTAAAATTTCTATGTTATCAGAGCACCTGGGTGGCTCAGTCAGTCAAGCTTCTGATTCTTGATTTCAGCTCAGGTTGTGATCTCATGGTTCGTGAGTTCAAGCCCCACATCAGGCTCTGTGCTGACAGTGTGAATCCCTGCTTGAGATTCTCTCTCTCTCTCTCTCTCTCCCTCTCTCCCTGTCCCTCCCCTGCTTGCACTCTGTCTCTCAAAATGAATAAATAAACTTTAAAAAAAAACATGTTATAAAAAATCATGCCTCCATCATAAAGGTAGATTTATAATATAAAGCATATTTAGTTATTGCTTTAGTTAAAATAATAAATTAGTTGATCAAAATGAACCAAGCCAAACCTACACATTTCCTCATTTTCTCTTTATCCACATGCTTAGATGCCTCTCCTCTATTATTTTGGCTTCACAATTTAGTTCGCAGCTCAAATTAACAGAAAAGAATGAAAACAATGTAGCATAGCCAAGGAACCCTATCCAGGCAGAGTAACCAGATACTCAAACAAAGCAGCTGTTCCTACAGCTTTGTGCAAAAAAGCTTTCTCCTTATTATGACTGTGCTAGTTGTAAGCCACAACTCTGTTATAACCAACAGTGGTGTGCAAAGTATGTGTCCAAATTAATTAATTTTATGACTGCTTTGGATTCTGTGTCTTCCTCTCTCTCTGTTTCTCCCCCACTCATGCTCTGTCTCTCTTTGTCAAAATAAATAAATGTTAAAAAAAATCAAATTAATTTTATGCCAATTTATATTAAGAAAATGTATGCCAAAAGAGAATTATCTGGGGGTGCCTGGGTGGCTCAGGTGGTTAAGTGTCTGCTTTGGCTTAGGTCACGATCTCGTGGTTCGTGGGCTCGAGCCCCACATAGGGCTCTGTGCTAACAGCTCAGAGCTTGGAGACTGCTTTGAATTCTGTGTCTCCCTCTCTCTGCCCTTCCCCAACTCGTGCTCTGTTTCTCTCTCTTAAAAAATAAGCATAAAAAAATTTTTTTAATAGAAATTAAAAAAAAGAAATATCTGTAATTTACTGAGAACTTTTGCTTTCATTTTCACAAGTGAAATGAATCTGTATTTTTATTTTCTGAAAAAAATACCAAAGTTTTCTATGTTCTAAAAAGGTTTAATGAGAGTTTTCTGTTCCTTGAAATATTTAAAGAGCAAATCTTCACACTGTTTATCTTTGGCACCCACTTTTGGATGTAGTTCTTTAAAAGCTTTCTGATATTTTCTATGGTTATTGATATTGTTGGATTTTATGCTGTTTTTTTTTTCACACAGTCTAGGTTGCTTATAAATGATCCTTGTCATCAAATTTTTCAAAGGTATTACCATACACAGTATTCTCGTACTTTTTCATAATCTCCACAATCATGTAGACAACCCTTTTTCATTACCAATTTTGTTTATTTATGATTTCAAAGGTTGTTTTTTTTTTTTTAATGTTTATTTAAGAGAGAGAATACATGGGCATGAGCGGGAGAGGGACAGAGAGAGAGAGGGAGACAGAGGATCCAAAGCAGGCTCCGAGCTGACAGCAGAGAGCCTGATGCATGGCTCAAACTCGTAAACTGTTGGGGCGCCTGGGTGGCGCAGTCGGTTAAGCGTCCGACTTCAGCCAGGTCACGATCTTGCGGTCTGTGAGTTCGAGCCCCGCATCAGGCTCTGGGCTGATGGCTCAGAGCCTGGACCCTGTTTCACATTCTGTGTCTCCCTCTCTCTCTGCCCCTCCCCCGTTCATGCTCTGTCTCTCTCTGTCCCAAAAATAAATAAACGTTGAAAAAAAAAATTAAAAAAAACAAACAAACTCGTAAACTGTGAGATCATTACTTCAGCCGAAGTCAGATGCTTAAATGACTGAGCCACCCAGGCCCCTCATTATTTTAAGTTTTCAAAATAAGTTTGCAGTTTTGTGTCCTCTTTGATCCAAGAATTATTTAGGACAACGAAGTCTTTTTTTAGTTAATAGATTTTGTTTGTTTAGAACAGTTTTCGATTTAGAGAAATGTTGAGCAAACACAACAGTTTCCATACACCACCCCATCACCCAGTGTCCCCGGTTATTAACATCTTACATTAGTATGGTACATTAAGGAACCAGTATTCGTACATTTTTCTTAACTCAATGCATAGTTTATTGAGATTTTCTTATTTTCTCCCTTTTTGAAAAATTGAGGTAAAAGCCACATAACATAAAATTAAACTTTACAAAGTGAAAAATTCAGCGGCATTGACTACATTCACAAAGTTGGGCAACCAACCACTTCTATCCAGTGTTAAAACATTTTTATTACCCCAAAAGAAAACTCTGTTGTCCATTAAGCAGTGCTCTGCTTTTCTTGCTCCTCTCAACCTCTGGCAACCCATGTTCTGTCTCTATGGATGGACCTGTTCTGGATATTTCGTGTGAGTGAAATCATGTAACATGTGACTTTTTCTGACTGGCTTCTTTCATTTAGCATAATGTTTTCAAGATTCATCCATGCTGTAGCATGTGTCAGTACTTCATTCCTTTTATGGCCAAGCAATATTCTATCATATGTATATACCTCAATTTGTTTATCCATTCGTCTATTGTTGAGTAGGATAGTAGGGCTACTTTCACTTTATGGCTATTGTAAATAGTGCTGCTATGACTATGCATTTACATGTATATGTTTGAGTACCTGTTTTCAATTCTTCCTGGGTATATACCAAGCAGTGAAATCGTGCAGTCATATGGTAATTCTCTTTAACTTTTTAAGGAGCAACCAAACTCACTTATTAGCTCTAGTAGCTTTCTTGTGGATTCCTCAGGATATTTTCTGTATATAAAATAATGCCATCTGTAAATATAAATATTTTTACTTCTTTCTAATTTACATGCCTTTTATTTCTTTTTCTCGTTTAATCCCTCTAGCTGAAACTTTCAGGACAATGTTGAATAGTAGTGGTGAAAGAAAACATCCTTGTCTTTTCCAGATCTCAGGGGGAAAACTTCTGGTCTTTCATCATTGAGTATGATGTTAGCTATGGGTTTTCATAAATTCTCTTTTTTGTGTTGTAGAAGTTCCCTTCTATTCCTAGTTTTCTAAGTCTTTTTTTTTATTCATGAAAGGATGTTAGTTTTGTTAAATGCCTTTTCTGCATCAGTAGAGAGCATCATGTAGGGTGTTTTTCCTTTATTTGATAATGTAGTGTATTTCATTGATTTTTTTTTTCTTTAACCATCTTTGCATTCCAGGGAAAAATCACATTTTGTCATGATGCATAATCTATTTAATATGCTATAGAATTCAGTTTACTAGCATTTTGTGGAATCTTAAATCTTTATTCATAAATCATGTTGGTTTTTAGTTTTCTCTTTTTCTGGTGTTTTTGTCTGACTTTGATATCACAGTAATGCTGGCTTCATAAAATGAGTTGGGAAGCATTGTCTCCTCTTATATTTTTTTAAAGCATTTAAGAAGGATAGATGCTAATTCTTTTTAAAGTGTTTGATAGACTTCTCCAGTGAAGCCATCTGGTTCTGGACTTTTCTTTGTTGGGAAGTTTTTGATTACTGATTCAATCTCTTTGCTATAAGTCTGTTCAGGTTTTCTGTTTCTTGTAGATTTAGTTTTCATTGTTTGTGTGTTTCTAGGAATTTCTACATTTCAGCTAGATCATCTTAGTTGTTAACAGATAGTTGTTTATAGTATTGTCTTATAATCCTTGTTATTTCTATTTGGTTGGTAACAACGTCTCCACTTTCACATCTGACTTTAGTTACTTATTATTCTCTGAAAAAGTTTTGTCAATTTTGCGGTCTTTTCAAAGAACTGACTTAGCCTTCATTGATTCTTTTGTTTTTCTATTCTCTATTTCATTTATCTCTGCTCTAATCTTTATTCTTTTCTTCCTTCTGCTAGCTTTGGGTTTAGTTTGCTTCTTTTTCTAGTTCCTTGAAGTGTGAAGTTAGGTTATTGATTACAGATCTTTCTTCTCTTCTATTGTAGATGTTTACTACTATTAATTTCTCTCTGAGCACTGCTTTCACTCATTCCATAAGTTTTGGTATAGTACAATTTGTTTTCATTAATCTCTAAGTAAATCTCATTTCCCTAGTGATTTCCTCTTTTGATTGGTTGTTTAAGAATGTGCTGCTTACTTTGCACATATTTGAATTTTCCAGTTTTCCTTCTGTTAATTGGCATCTAGCTTCATTTCATTCTGGTTAGAAAAGATACTTTGTATGGCTTCAATCTTTTTAAATATATTGAGGCTTTTGTGTGTGTGTGTGTGTGGCCTACCATTTGATTTATCCTGAAGAAGTTTCCATTGAGAGTAATGTGTCTTTTGTTGTTGTCGGGTGGAGTGATCTATATATGTCTGTTAAGTCTAGTTGATTAATACTGTTTATCAAGTTCTCTCTTTTTTCATCTTCTGTTTTCTACCCATTATTGAAAGTGGTAAAGTAAAAAAAAGCGGTAAGTAGTAAAGTCTCCAACTGTTATTGAGTACTGTCTGTTTCTCCCTTAAATTCTATCAACATTTGCTTCATACATTTGGGGGATCTATTGTTTGGTGTGTATATGTGCATAATTGCTGTATCTTTTTGATTAATGGCCCTTTTGTCAGTGTATAATGTCCTTCTTTGTCTCTTGTAACAGTTTTTGATTTGAAAGCTATGTTGTCTGATGTTAATATAACCACCCCCATCTTTCTTTTGGTTACTGTTTGCATGGAAAATCTTTTTTCCATCATTTTACTTTCAACTTATGTCTTTGGATCTAAAGTAAGTCTCTGGTAGGAACCATATCATTTGATCATGTTACATTATCCATTCTGCTAAGTTTTGCCTTTGGATTATAAACGTTAATTCATTCATATTTAAAGAAATCACTGATAAGGAAGAACTTATTTCTGCCATTTTGCTATTTGATTTCTGTATGCTTTATACCATTTTTCTGTTCCTCACTTCTTACATTAATGTCTTCTTTTGTGTTTAATTGGTTCTTGGCTTTGTACCACCTTATTCCTTCTCATTTTATTTTATGTATTTTTTTCAATGTTGTCTTAGCGCTTACCGTAAGGATTACAATTAGCAACTTAATTTGTAACTATCCAATTTGAATTAATACCAACTTAACTTCAATAATATACAAAACCTTTACTCCTATACAGCTTAGCTTCTCTCTTATGTTGTTGTAATAACAGATTTTTATCTTTATACACTATGTACACATTAATATAGATTTATGATTTTTAAAAGCATTCATCTTTTTTATTTTTTAAATTTTTTTTTCAACGTTTATTTATTTTTGGGACAGAGAGAGACAGAGCATGAACGGGCGAGGGGCAGAGAGAGAGGGAGACACAGAATCGGAAACAGGCTCCAGGCTCCGAGCCATCAGCCCAGAGCCTGATGTGGGGCTCGAACTCACGAACCGCGAGATCGTGACTTGGCTGAAGTCGGACGTTTAACCGACTGCACCACCCAGGCGCCCCGCATTCATCTTTTTTAAATCATGTAGGAAATAAAAAGAGGAGTTATAATCATGCTGGCTTTCATATTCACCAATGTAATTGCCTCTGTCAAAGTTTATTTTTTGTAATGCTTTGAATTATTGTCTAGTAGCCTTTTATCTGAGCCTTCAAGACTCCCTTTATCTACTAACACTGAACTCCTTCAGTCTACTAGCACTGAACTCCTTCAGCTTTTGATTATCTCAGAACATCTTAAATTTTCCTTCATTTTTGAAGAATAGTTTTTCTAGATAGAGAATTCTTGGTTGACATCTATTTTTTTTTAGCACTTTAAATATGTCATCCCACTGCCTTCTGAATTCCATGATTTCAAAGTGAAATTGGTTGTTAATCTTACTGAGGCTCCCTTGTGCATAATGAGTCACTTCTGTCTTACTATTTTCAAGATTCTTTCATCTGTGGCTCTCCATGGTTTGCTTATAATATGCTTTGGTATAGATCTCTTTGAGTTTATCCTTCTGGAGTTCACTGAGTATAACATTCAGAGTTTGACAAGAGAGAAAGGGAGGCAAACCATTAGGAGGCTAGTATGATACATTAGAATTGATGGTGTCTTGAACAAAGAGTGGCAATAGAGACAGAAAATGGCTATGAAGACAGTGTTTAACAATGAGGACAGAAAGTATATGCATGCAAGAAATGTTGCAGAGGAGTACTCATATGAGTTACCTTATTGGGGGACTGATTAAATGTCAGGAAGTAAGAGTTTATAGCTTTGTTATATGGGCAATGTTTGCTTTTCATTCTTCCTCTCTTAATGTGAAAAAATAACCATAAAAATTTGAATTCTACTTATAGCTACTTACCTTCACATTAAAAAAGAACCTAAAACAATATATGTTCAATTATTATTGTTAAAAGGACATCCTATTTATTATTTCTTATTCCTACATGTAGAAGATAAGAAAATTAGTAAATTAGAACATTTTACTTCCTGCCACTTCTCTTCCACCCACTTGAGTTTTTGTTTCTATAAACAAGAATTTTAGAATACATTCTTATTAAGCTATTTATTTATACTTCCACCTTATGTCTTCAAAGTTACTTTTAATAGCCTCATTATATTTGCTACAGATTTTTACTTAATCCAATAATTAAATTATTTCCAATATTTAGAAATATTTCTTTTACCTCAGAATTTTACCTTTCCTTCTTTTTAAAAGTTTGATTCCCTTCTTGACCAACACAAGTGTATCTTCAACTATTTCAGGAAATGGGTGGTATATTTGTGAGCCTTGAAGTATCAAAGAATATCTTTGTTTTCATTTCCTATGTGAATGACAACTTGGGTGGGTATAGACTTTAAAAGTTAAACCTTTCCCATGCAATTATAGATGTTATTCTGTTCAGCTTCTGAAGCTTAATGTTGAAGATAGTCTATTTTTTTCTATTTTTCTTTCTTTGCAAGTAATTTATTTTTTTCTCTCTGTATTCTTGTTGAATTTTTGCCATACTTTAGATATAAGAAAACTTCCCTCATCTCTCAAGGCTGAACTCAACCCTCTCCAGTGTGTTTTCAAAGTACCCTATACTTAACCCGTATTGTAATATTGTAATACCACATTGTGGAGCAATTGCCTGCTTCTTCTATGTGTGTTACCCACAACAGACAGGAAGTTCTTTTAAAGTAGGACTGTGTCTTAGTCATCTTTGTAGCCCCAACTTTTAGCACATAGCAAGCACTCACAAAATATTTGCTGAATAAATAAATTGATAGATCATTTAATATCAAAATTTTATCAGGATATGTCCAAGTGTTTGTCTCATTCCATTAATTGTGTTTCAAAACTTAGAGTCCTTTTCATCTCCAATTGCTTTGGATACATCTTCTGATGTATCTATAGTTGGTATTTCTGTTCCATTTACTCTGATCTTTTCTCCAGGAAGAAGGTAGAGAACTATCTTTCCACTATTCCATTTCATGGTTTTCTTCTGTTTGACCTTTCCATTGACATTTGAGAGAGTTTTTCAAGCTTTTACTCTAATCATTGATTAATATTCTGTAGTATTGATTCCATCCTTGATTATGTTCAAATAATATCTGAATTTTGCCATTGCATGTTTCTATAATCTTAACTTATCCAACTTTGTTGTTATTTCTCCCTGCCTCTTAGCTAGGTCCTTCCTTTTCTTCGTCTCATATCCTGTCTAATATGACATCTCTTTTTTCATAGAAAATGCAAAGCAGATTTTTTCCATTTACTTATGCTTCTGGTAAACCATTTTCCAAAGTGTTCATTTTCTTTGCATTTTGAGAACTCTATTTTCTTCCTTTATACAGCATAATCTTTCAAAATGGATGCTTTGTCTTGTATTTTCTCATTCCCAGCATTCTATAGCCCTTACTAACCAGATGTATGGATTTTTCTTGGTTCTTCTCATTATCTGCTCGATTTCTATTAGTTCCTCAGCACAGATATAGAGCTGAGAGACAAGTAGACATGCACAGGTCACAGCTACACTTTTGCCTGAAGCTGACATTTATCAATTTTGTCACTATAGGTATCTACCTGAGCCCAAATCCCTTACCCTTATTGCCTAGTTATTTCACTATGAAGAGGAGAATTCCTGGTTAATCAGCAGCAATCACTGGTCTTTTCCTTGATAGGAACCATAGATTAAAAATCGAAGTCTCAGAGAGAGCCCAACACACAGCTCTGTCTGCTCATCCCTTTTCATTATTGGCTTCACATACCCTTAAATATGGAACATTTGTCCACTCTCATTGGGATCATGTTGGTATGTGGTCCAAACCACAGCTCCAAAATGGACAACAGAGGGGCGCCTGGGTGGCTCAGTCGGTTAAGCGGCCGACTTCGGCTCAGGTCACGATCTCGCGGTCTGTGAGTTCGAGCCCCGCGTCGGGCTCTGTGCTGACCGCTCAGAGCCTGGAGCCTGTTTCGGATTCTGTGTCTCCCTCTCTCTCTGCCCCTCCCCCGTTCATGCTCTGTCTCTCTCTGTCTCAAAAATAAATAAACGTTAAAAAAAAAATTTCAAAATGGACAACAGAGAGAAGTATTATTGGGTGATATTTGGGCAAAGAATTGTCAAATACTATGTGCAGGTCCCACATAGTAGTGGGGTTATTGTTTAATTGACTAGTAGTGTCATGAGGCAGATAGTTTATTACTATTCTTCAGGCCAATTATAACCATTACTATTCTTTATCTTCAAGCAACAAAGGTTATGTCCATTTCAATCCCATGGGTCTTGCAAATGATTGGAAATCCTGTCACATTTTGTTACTAGGATGCTTGTCAACAGGGTTACAGTTTCTCTTTTGACATCTTTTTCTGACTTAGAAAAAGGCACTCCTTTGGGGTATACTCAAGCCCAAGGGGGCAAGGTTTGGCAAGTGACCACCTCTGTCAGCTGGGTGCTCTGTACAGGGGAGAGCCTGCTCAGCCATCCATACATGCTGGATCTGGCCACCAGTTCTTCCTTTCAAAACTATTATGAGTTTTCGTATTTCTCTAATTTTTCTTTAGTAATTTAATTTAGAGTCTAAGGCACAAACAGCTAGTCCAGATGTCATCCTAAATCAGAAGTCAACCACATTCTATTAATAGTGATATTTCACATCAAAGATTTGGCTGAGATCATTGATGCATACCTGGCATTCCAAGTTGTAGTAGGTGTTTATACTGGCAGCTTTCCTTTTCCCTAGATTTATATTCAGAACTCTCAATAAAATATTAAGCAGTTTGAAAATAGAACCTAAAATATATTCAATGAGTATGCAGTTCTCATTTTCCTTTTTTTTAATTTTATTTACTTATTTTTGATAGAGAGAGAGAGAGAGAGAGAGAGAGAGCAGGAGAGGGGCAGAGAGAGAGGGAGACAGAGGGCAGAGAGTGGGACTCAAACTCATGAACCATGACATCATGACCTGAGCTGATATCAAGAGTCAGGTCCTTACCCTGCTGAGCCACCCAGGTGCCCCCCTTTTTTCAGTTCTCATTTTCATCCCACTCCACCTCAAAGTCCTGCTTGCTAACCTAAGGTATATAAACATAATATGAATAGAGGAAAATTGTAGGGAAATTACGTCAACCTTTTAAAGGATTAATCCTCAAATAAATGTCTCAACTCAAGTCTTAACCTCAGTAAAACATACTGTATGTCAATTCTAAAAAATGAATCATCATTATAGAAAAAGGAAAATGTTTGAAACTGTTTTAGCATGAAATTCCTCTATCTATCCCAGCATGCATGCATGTTTCACACACTGGAGAAATATGTAGCCATTTCTCTTTATGACTACAATATCATGGAATTGAAAAGAGAGGAAAAAGTATATTTAAGAAATGTGTATGTTTAATTTTTTCTTCCTTATTCAAATTTTTTAGCATCTCCATGTTCAAAATGCTTATGCATTCTAGGTGTATTATTACACTCCACCATTTCAATTAGAAGTCACCAAGCAGCTCTTTCAATTTACTAAAAAGTTGGATGAGTTGGACTTCATTAAAATTAAAAATTTTGCTCTGCAAAAGATAATGTGAAGAGAATAAAAACACAAGCCACAGACTGGGAGAAAATGCTTGCAAAAGATACATCTGATAAAGGACTGTTAGACAAAATACACAAAGAACTCTAAGTTCAACAACAAGAAAACTAAAAACCCAAATTTTATATTATTTTATTTTATTTTATTTTTATTTTTTCAATATATGAAATTTATTGTCAAATTGGTTTCCATACAACACCCAGTGCTCATCCCAAAAGGTGCCCTCCTCAATACCCATCACCCACCCTCCCCGCCCTCCCACCCCCCATCAACCCTCAGTTTGTTCTCAGTTTTTAAGAGTCTCTTATGCTTTGGCTCTCTCCCACTCTAACCTCTTTTTTTTTTCCTTCCCCTCCCCCATGGGTTTCTGTTAAGTTTCTCAGGATCCATATAAGAGTGAAACCATATGGTATCTTTCTCTGTATGGCTTATAAAAACCCAAATTTTAAATGGGTCAAAGACCCTAACAGACATCTCACCAGAGAAGATGTATGTATGGATGGCAAATAAGCATATGAAAAGATGCTCCACATCATATGTCATCAAGGAAGTGAAAATTAAAACACAGTGAGATATACTACATGCTTGTTAGAATGGCTGAAATCCAGAACGCTGACAACACGAAATGTTGACAGGGATGTGGAGCAACAGGAACTCTCATTCATTGCTGGTGGGCATACATTGCTGGTGGTCCAGTCACTTTGGAACATAGTTTGATAGCTTCCAACAAAACTAAACATACTAAGGGTGCCTGGGTGGCTCAGTTGGTCAAGCGTCCTACTCTTGGTTTCAGCTGAGGTCATGATCTCATGGTTCTTGAGACCGAGCCACTGGTTGGGCTCTGTGCTGACAGCATGGAGCCTGCTTGGGATTCTCTCTCTCCCTCTCTTTCTGCCCCCCCCCCATAAGTAAGTAAACATTTTAAAAAAACATACTAAAAATATATATGATCCAGCAATTCCACTCCTTTGTATTTACCTAAAGGCGTTGAAAACTTATGTCCACACAAAAACCTGCATACTATGTTATAGCAGCTTTATTTGTAATCACCAAAAATTGAAAGCAACCAAGATGCCCTTCAGTAGGTTATTGGATAAATAAACTGGCACGCCCAAGCAATGTAATACTATTCAGTGCTAAAATGAAATAAACTGCCAAGCCATGAAAAGACATGGAAGAAACTGAAATGTTTATTAGTAAATGAAAGGAGTCCATCTGAAAAGTCTACATACCTTTTTATTCCAACCATATGACATTATAGAAAAGGCAAAACTATGGAGACAGTAAAAAGATTAGTGGTTGCCTGGGACTGGGGGTGGAATGGATGAATAGGTGGAGCACAGAGGATTTTTAGGGCAGTGAAACTACTCTACTATAGTATGATACTATAATGATGGATACATGTCATTATCTATCTGTCCAAACTCATAGAATGTACAACATAAAGACTGACCCCTAAAATAAACTATGGACTTTGGATGATAATATTACGTTGATGTAGACTCATCAGTTGTGACAAATGTACCACTTGGTGGGAGATGTTGATAATGGAAGAGGCTTATGCATATATTGTACTTTCCACTCAATTTTGCTATAAACCCAAAACTGCCATAAAAAATAAATTCTTTTAAAAAACAGTGTTTTACTGTCATGTTTAACTCAAGTACTACTTACTACAGAAACTTTTCAACTGATCACAATGTTATATACAAGATGTTTCTGTTTGTTTAAATGTTTTTTGCAATATATTTTGGCTTTAACTTTTAAAAGTAAGCTCAATATTTAAAAATGCACTGCAACTTGGCAGGCTTTTAAAAGGCTTAAGGAAAGTAATGCAAATAACCATGGCTCAGAAGTGTAAGAAGAAAGTGAGGCAACCAGAACCTGATCCTCCTGCTCTAACAAAGAAAAACTACAATCCCAGGGAGCAAGATGCTGAGTTCCCATGAGAAGATACCACCTTCTAAGTTATATGGGACCATGGGACCAGAAAAAAGGGAGCTCAAGAATTCCAGGGCTGGGCTTGAATCTTCAGAATGAAGAAAGAATCACTGACTGAAGACCTGTTCAGGCATGGCTTGGCCAAGATCCCTAGGACAAGAAAGTTCTCAATTGCAGAAGATTTTGCCAAGTCTATGGATAGAGAACCTATGTTCTAGAGCAGGCTGTACCTGATAACAGCCTATAGTATTCACAGTCATTTTCTTTCTTTCTTTCTTTATTTGTTTGTTTTTAATGTTTATTTATTTATTTTGAGAGAGAGAGAAAGAGTGTGAGCAGGGGAGGGGAGTAGAGAGAGAGAGAGAGAGAGAATCTCAAGCAGGCTTGACATTGTCAGCACAGAGCCCAAGGCAGGGCCCTATCCCATGACCCTGGGATCATGACCTGAGCTGAAATCTAGAGTAAGATGCTCATCCCACTGAGCCACAACTGCTCATTTTAATCCTGTCTATCAAACTGTTACTTCAATGTCCTTAGTATGCTTGTGCTTGGTGATGACGTCTTTTTCAAACAGCATCAACCCATGTAAGATATGTACAAAAGCAGTGAGAGTTCTAAAAATATTTTTAGGGGCACCTGGATGGCTCAGTCGATTAAGCACCCAACTTTGGCTCAGGTCATGATCTTTCAGTTCGTGGGTTCGAGCCCTGTGTCGGGCTGTGTGCTGATAGGAGCCTGGAGCCTGCTTCAGATTCTGTTGTCTCCCTCTCTCTCTGCCCCTCCCCCGCTCATGCTCTCTCTCTCTCTCTCTCTCTCTCTCTCTCAAAAATAAATATTTATATAATAAAAATATTTTTTAAATTAAATAAATAAATAGGTAATTAATATGGAAGCTTCTGAGAGTGCTATATGCATTCAGTCAGATGCAATTATGCTCCAGTCAATGTGGAAAGTCCTAGACTTCAATGCTGTCAGGAAGCTTCCACATGTGCAGTAGTTTCATGCAAAGAATCCCAGGGAAAACCTTGATGGTGGCAAGAAGCCAGCCTGACATGAGGCTGTCAGGACAATATCTTTCATTTGCAGAACATTCTAAACTTTACCATGTGCTTTTGCTTACATTATTGGATTGACCATCCAGCGAAGGAGGTTGTCACTGTCTCCATTTGTCAGATAAGATATTAAGGTTCATTAGGTTAAGCAACTTGCCTGAACCAGTAGGTATCTGGGAGTTCCAACATTTCTAGATGTAATGTCTAAAATTTCTATCTTGGAGAATATTCAGGCATGCCGAGGAAATGGAATAATGGGGAAGTCTTAATTCATGAGAATTTTCTATGAAGTTCTGCTTGTATTTACCAACTATCCAACTTTAGCAAGTATATTTAGTGAAAGGTGTTACAGTTAGGAAAAAGCCAAATGGGTGTGTGTGTGTGTGTGTGTGTGTGTGTGTGTGTGTGTAGTGCTTCTCAGTGTGGACCTTAACCACCTTAATCACATTCACATGAGGATTCGATAAAAATGCAGGTTCCAGGCTTCTGCCCACAACCCAGTTTGCTCTGAACTTTAAGATCTCTAGGGGTGAATTGGTAAATCTACGTCTTTAACAAGTCTGTCAGATGATCACGTGTATGCTAACCCACTTACAGGGTGATGTTAAACCTGGTTATTTTCTCTTTAGGAAAAATTCTAACCAAGGCCGGCAGGTGACCTTTAACCTTGACATTGATGGTTTTTGGCTGCCGTCCTTTTTCCTTTCCCCGGAGAGACGGGACGGGGCGGGGCTTGGACGGGCGGGGCTTGGACGGGCGGGGCGAGTGTGGGTGGGGCGAGAGGGGTCTGGTTCGGCCTGGCCGGGTGGAGGGGGAAGGGTTAAAAGCTCCGCGCGCAGGCGCTGCCCTCTGAACAGGAACGGAAAGCAACTTCCGGTCGGTTCATTCGGCCGGGCGCCGCGGATCCCGGGCGCGGAATCCCTGAACTGTGAGTAAGAAACTTCGCGAGCGAGTTCGTCTTTCGGAACCCGTCGAACACAATGGCGGGGAACTTGTGTGTGTGAGCGAGGGCGGTGCGCTGGTAGTACTGGTGCCGCAGGGAAAGAAGCCGAAGAGCTGCGGAGACAACCAGCTCTCAAGAGTGGAGAGGGACGTTGTGCGAGAGAAACCACCCGGGTGTACGTCCCAGAGCGGACCCGGGAGGGGTTTTCCGGGCCCGCGACGTCAGCACTGCAACGCTGTCCCAGCCGTGACGCTCCGTGGGGAGGGATCCTGCCCAGCTCCGCGTCCAGCGCTCGCGCAGACTTGACCTATTCGCCGGGAGACAGGGGAGGCAGGGCTTGCGATGTCTGGGTGAGCAGTGGGTCCCGGCGCGAGTGTCCCAGACTCCCTTCGGGGCAAGGGTTGTCTTCCGGAAGCTAGTATTATCGTGGTTATTCTTTCGAAAACTTTTAAATAGGTCTTTCTGTTCTTCCCAAGGTTGTTGCATAATTCCGCTCTCTGCTTTCCTGTGGGGTGTCATCATAGCCGTGTCAATGAGAAGTGGGGTAACTTCCCCGAGGGTGACGGAGAGAATGGGTGGGCGAGGCGGAAAAAGCAAAAGCATACCCTACCCGCAGTGGGAACTAGGCGTTACTTAGGGTCTCCACTCTCGTGTGAACAGAAACAACGAGTTACAGGTGTAAACAGCTGTGCTTGTCAAGCGAAGAACGTAGGGAGAAGATACTCAAACCAAGGAGTGGGTGTGTCCCTTGTTACACTGTAACAAGCAAAAGTAGAGCAGCCTTGCTATGTAAAGTGTCATTTATCTCACCGATGCTTTTGACAAGTTATCCTAAGGGAAAAAGGGTAGTAACAGAAGTGAAGTGATATGAAAATGTAGGAAAATAAAATGATCTTTCTGCTTACCATGGTTGGAATACACATTTCAAATGTAGCAGAGAAGCAAGTACTGTATTCTGTTGAAAAATTATTTTCTCATCATTTGGAAGGGGTGGAAAACCCCAAAATGATACAACCATGTATAAAGCCATCAATTTCTAAAGAAAATGAAACGTTCTCAGGTCTTTCTCCAGTCGTAGGTACTCCAAGACCGTCTACATCTCTCTTACATGCACAAAACATGTTATTTCGTTCTCTTGTGAAAGTGAGATTGTATATACATACTATTCTGTTTTCTGAGTTTTCAGACCAAAAACTATATGGTGCAAGTCTTGCCATGCATAGCTCTATTTTATCTTAATGTCAGCATGGTATTCCTCTAAGAGCATATACCATAACATAGTTAACCATCTCTTAATGTGGCTTGTCCCTATATTTTGCCCATTATTATTCAAAATTATTTATCTGTATTTGATTAGAGTACAGATATATTAATCCTTAATGAAATATATGGCAGATATTTTCAAGAACTGTCAGTCTTTTGGTTTAAAATGCCCAGGTTTTGTTTTTGTTTTTTATCACTTAAGGCAGTTCCTACTCAAAAATTATTAAAATATTTTCCTATATTGCCTGTTAATTATTTTATAGTTTTTTATGCTCTACTCTTTAAAACATCTGAAAATTATTTTTGTACATTATATAAGATAGGGATTTAGCCTTTTTTTTCTGAACTCATTTGTTAAGATCAATTCTTCCTGACTAGAAATACTACCTTAGTATAATAAATTTACATGGGTCTTTTATTATTATTATTATTATTATTATTATTCTGTTGCTTTGTTCTATTTGTCTCTCCCTATACAAATACCAATCTCTTTGATTCTGGCATTTTTTAAGTAATTCCTACAGCAAGTCCTTCTTCATTTATCTTTTTCAAATTTTCTTGAATATTATTGCACTTATTTTGACATAAAATTTAAAGTAAACTGTTTATGTTTCATTAAAATAATCCTTTGGTCTGTTTTAGCTAAAATATTCACTAATACTTTGTGGCTGGTATGTAGGTGAGTGATTATACATCTGGCCGATTTTCTAAATTTATTAGTTTTAATAAATTGTCCCCCTTGAATTTTCTAGGAAAACAATCATTTAAACATAGTCTTATCTTTCTTTATACTTTTTTTCTTTCTTTGGTTTAATGAATTGCTAGTTTCTTCAGCCTAGTGCTATGTAATCCAGCCTAGTGATATGTAATAACAGTGATTCTGGCCGTCCTTTTCTTATTTCTTAGTTTTTGGATACTTTTACCATGTCATCATTAAATATGGCATTTACTATTAATTTCCAATAAGTTCTGTTTATCAAGGAAGTGTCTTTAATATTTCTAGCTTACTAGGATTTTTCGAAAGTGGATTTTGGATCAAGGTGTGTGTGTGTGTGTGTGTGTGTGTGTGTGTGTGTGTGTGTGTGTGT